>NW_008659648.1:0-7824 GCF_000695815.1 Acanthisitta chloris | reverse complement strand
GGGAAAGAAGAGCCCTGTGGAGCTAAGGCAGTGTCCAAGCACAGCACAGAGAAGCAGAGAGTTTGCAATCAGATCTTACCCAGGTTCTCCACGTGTGCTTCGGGCACGAGGGCATCAGTTTGCCAAGCCCTGCCAAATCCCTGCAGTGAGCAGCCAAAGTGAGGTGTTTTCCCAGCCACCTCTTCATCCATCACTGCTCTGCACTGCCCAGCCACCCTCCCATCCCTCCTCATGCTCAGGATAAAGCCCATTTAGCCCAGCCCCTTCCCATACAGCCCTTCATCACCAGGGATCGATAGCCTATATTGACTAAGCAGGGCCCAGCCATTAAGGAGTTCATTTTCCATCACTTAGATGCAGATGGATTCCCTCAGGAGCTTCAGGGTCACCAAAGTTTCATTAACAGAGGCTGTAAAAGTATTTAAATACATTTAAAAGAATCGCTTGACAAATGGACTGAGTCCATAGTCCTACTCCTCTCGGGTTATCTGAAAAGAGACCTTTGCTGCCCACAGAAGGACAAAAAGCCCTTAACAGCTTGTCCCTGCTATTATCCATCTCACAACACATCACCTCCAGAGAGGCAGATTTCCCATAGTGCTCCTGATGGAAAGCAGCTCCTCATTTATCCCAGCTCTGCCTGAGCCTGTTCCAGCCACTTTTGGCCTCCAAACCTTCCTGGTCCAGGCTGGATGAAGCCTTGAGCATCCTGATCTAGTGAGGAGGTGTCTCTGCCCAGGGCAGGGAGGGTTGGGACGAGATGATCTGTAAGGTCCATTCCAACCCTTAAATTCTATGATTCTATGATTCTGTTAGCTGTGACATGTTTGGTGGTAAACTGAGGCAGGAGATGATGAAGACTCAGCCCCAGCTGTGGATGCTAAGTCCATTGGCAGAAGAGGTATCACAGGCAGATGTTGGGAGATCTGCTGCAAAGCAAATTGTCATCTCAGTTGTTTATCTCAAGGCAAAAAACCCCAATATAACTGACCTTGAACACAGGAAATTACATGGGGAAAAAGGTGTCAGAAGTACAGGCTGAACTCAGGAGACTATTTCTGCTGCTAAAAGATTTCTTTCTTCTGGCTACAGATCTCTAGAAAACACATGGAAGTTTCCTAACATGAATGTCCACGTAGATGATGGCTTAGCTGCCACTGGTTTGGCACCAGAACCATCACCAAATCCCCACCCAAGCCATGGTGATGGAAGGCTGAGCCCTGCAGACAGTTTCCAGTGTGAACTCATTTCTGTCCAGGGCTCAAGCTATGTGTCTGAAAAATTTGCTAACAAGGACTTCATGTGACATTTGTCTCCCTCCTTGGCAAGAGATGACTCATTAAGGCAGTTTACAACTCTTAGTAAGTGCCCAGGGTGGCAGGGGCTCACAGCACTTGGAAATAAGAGTCATACAGGAAGGAGAGCAAATAAACTTGACTCCCCCATGTCCAAAGCCTTACATGAATCCTTTCACCTCATGGGAAGCCTGTAAAGTGCCATAGATCTACTGATTTTGCCTAGTATCTTTTTTTTCAGCTTAAAAAAAGGCCCAACTAAGCAGCCAGTAGGAATTAGGAGGCAGAGTTTGGCTCTTTGGCTGGTTGAAAGTTTGGGTGGATTTGCCATGGGGACAAGTGATTGTGCTCAGTGCCAGATCAGCAGCTCTCCCAGGGAGATGGGCAGAGCTCCCTGGGGCCTTTGGAAAGGTCTCAGGATAGGGAAGGTGACCTCCTCCCTCCAGCATCTGCAGGAGAAAGCAGAAACTCATGGATGGAGGTGCTCCCACAATGAGACAGGAGGAGGGAACTGACCCATGAGGAGAGGTTTGTCCTCTGGGAGAGAGAGCAGCAACATCATTTCACTGTCCCCTCTGCGGTTCCTCCAGCCTGACAGAAACATTTTCCTTGGAGTCCCTCCAAAAACACATTGCTAACTCCTCAGACTGCAGCAAAATCCCTCTGAATAGACATCAGCCAGGCCCAGTTGGCATTTACAAAGGAGGTTGGGAGGAGGATTACTCTAGGTTCACACAGCATTGTTTGCACTAAAACCCCTTCCCTTGCTGGGCTGGTGGAGGAATGTGCACAGGAAACCTCCAGTGCCTGTCCAGCCTGGCAACAGCTTCCCCTGCTCACCACCAGGAGCTTCATTAATGCCGACAAGGTAAACTCAGCCTTTATTATTCATATCTCTATTTATCAAGTATTTATGCTGACAGCCTCGAGGGTGATAAATCAGCAGCGCTGGGATGTGTCCATTCCTGTGGCTCATTCCAATGCTGCCTGCCTTGCCTGTTGGATGGGGGCAGAGGGTCCTGCTGGCAGGGAAACAGCTCGTTTGGGACAGTCAGGAATTAGTGGTATGGCTGGGAATGGAGGGAGAGAGAGGAGAATCTTTCCTGCCTCAGAAATAAATGGCAAGGGTTGAGTGAGCAGAACAGTCCCAAGGTGGACAGGGAGTCCCAGGGACACAGTCTCTGTGCTCACAGCAGTTACTGGGCTCAGCTCACTCCAGATTTACACCAGAAATTCCCATGTCTGGCCTGGATTCACTGCAGATTTGCATTGGAGTTGCTGCAGAGGTACATGGGGGAGTGGATCTGGTCCAAGTCCAGGAATTCCACAGGGTGACAGTGGCGTTACCCTGTGCCCCTCCACACTTGTGCTGACTGCAGGAACATCTCTCCCTGCTCCCAGCAGCAGCTCTACTGCCATGGCATCAAATTTACACTCTGGTGCTATTGACCTGACAGGCTGCAAATGAGACAAGGCCTGCAAACCTCTCGACTTCTCACCCTGTGTTCCAGAGATCAGGTCCCAGAAGAGCTTATGCAAGAAAAGAAGCCTATTTGTCCAACTACCAAAAAAGCAAAAGGCTTATTTCCACTTGTGAATTTGCAGCAAGTCCTGATCCTGATCCAAATCCAAAGCAGAGCATGTCAGTGAATTTCCAGGGCAGAAGAAATCCTCTCTGTGGCTTTTCCCTCATGGATGATTGCACAGCAGCTCCTAACACCCTCCGTCAGAAGGCTGTTCCAGGGTTGCTTTGGGACTTTCTGTCCTGCCTTCCTTGCCATGCATGGGCAGTGCCCAGGCCCTGGGGCAGGCAGGGAACAGTGCTGTTCAATAAAACATGCTATTTCCTAATACAATAAGTGCTGGCTCTGAAGGAGCTGTGCTGGTGCTGCAGAGCACATCGGTTCAGATGTTGGAGCTGAGAGACAAGTCTGAAGAGCAGAGGGAGAATTCCCTTTGCTGGACCTCATCAGCAATGCCCTTTGAAGTGTTTCTGCTGATTTCATTTTTTCATTTCTCCTCTGCTTTTCCCTTCCCTGTGCCACCAGCTCTCTGTGGATGCTGTGTCTCATCTCCTGCCTGGTGCTGGGATTCCATGGACACACACACACACATCATCCCAAGTGCATCCCCAGTGGAAGAAAGACCTTTTAATTCCTGCTTCGATGGCAGCTCCATCAGGGAAGACAATAGCTCCTTCCCTCAGGCATTTCATCAGCTTTGATTGGGGAATTGTTTTTTGCTGATGGGAAGAGGTTGACACACACGGATCCCACCTGAGGCAGGTGCCTGGTGTCCAGGCTGGGAGCTGGAGCCTCTCTGTTCAGTGCAGTGCTTTGAGCTACACATGATGCTGTTTGTAACCCTCTTACCCATGCAAGAGCCCAAATTCCAGCCCAAATTCCCCCACAGTTGGATAGAAAGCCACTCATTTCCAAAAGGTGGGTTCTCCCCAAACCCACCAGCCTTGCAATTCCAGCTGCTTCCCACTGAAAGCTGGTGGCAGAACTCATCCTGCTTGCTGCGAGGCTGGGATTCCTAATCTCCCTGGGCTTCTTTTCTCCACGTATAATGAGGATTACGGTTTAATTCCTGCCTCACAAGGGGGTGCTGTGGGGATTGCCAGGGTTAAGGCACTCAGATAGCATTGCAGCCAGGCTATTACAAACCCTTCAGCAGAGAGGGACACAAAACCCCCACTGCTGTTTGCAGAGTGCTTACAACCAGCATCAGCTTCCATTAACTGGGAGGCAATTTTCTCACCAGTTCAGGTTTAATTCCTTTCTCCAACCGCTGGCTCTATCCAGAGAACAGCAGGAGAGGAGTGATTATCAGCACCGAATTGCCTGGTGGAAAAGGATGGTGCTTGAAGGAGTGTCTGTACAGTGTCTGTGTGTGTATATGTGTGTTCATATAGGAGGTTGAGAGCTCACGAGTGAAGCCAAGCAGAGAATCAGCTCGAAAAGTCCTTTGCACTTCTGATCTCTCATTGTTGACCGTGCTGCAGACACATTGTGTCAAAAAAAAAAACAAAAAAAAAAAAAAAAAAAAAAAAAAAAAAAAAAAAAAAAAAAAGAAAACTGATGCTGGCTTTAAAATTCTGTTCAGCAAAGCCTTCTGCACCGATTCCAAATGTTTATAAACACAGAAGTTAATGTAATCAGCACTGCAGCAAATACACCCCAGGTACACGGCGCAGACAGCAGTGTCAAATGCTCTCCCAGCTCAGAGTGACAGGTCTCTGCTGTGGGCTCTGCATCAAACAAAAGCAGCTGAAAAACCCCACCGAGGAATCTTTTAAAGAGCCATTCCTTCCCCTCTTCTTCCCTCCTTCCAACCCTCTCTGGTAGTCATAACTGGAAAAAAAACCCCAACTAATATGTGATGTCCATTCCCAACTGAGCCTTTCAAGCCGCAGGGAGCGACTGGAGAAAAGCCACTGCTCAGGGAGACACAGAGGGAATTCCTGCACCCCCTGAGGGTTAGCCATCAGCCTAGCCCCTTTGTTCCTGTGTGTGCTGCTCATCCCACAGCAGACAGGAGCTGCAATTACAACGATTTGGACGAGCCATTCCACCCTGAGTCCAGCAACTGTTCTACCCCCAGGGAAGGATGTGTCAGCTTGCCAGGGGAGACCCCATCCAAAGGAGTTGTGTCATTGCACAACCCTTCCCAAGCCCATCCCGTGTCCTCCTGCACATTGCCAAGCAGACCACACTGAACCCCGTTAGGCAGTGGGCAGGATTTGGGGAGGTGCTCCTGGAACATCCTATTAGAGCAGGTTGCTGCGGAGACGTTAGCTCGTGTCAGCATCAGCAGAAAACTCTGGGGCTGGCACAAGAGCCCAAATGCTGGGAGGACAAAACAGTGCAGGCCTGTTTGGGTTTTTTCATTTTATTTTTTTTTTTTTCAGCCAAATGTTGTTTCATGCTTTAATGGCAATTTTCAAGAACGATATTAGCGTGACAACTTATGTAAGTGGCAGCCAAGTTCCTACACCACTTCCAGTATCTGTGCCTAAAGCAGATTTCACAGAGGTGCAGAGGAAGGGGCTCGTCTAGCTTTTGGATCAATGTTCTTAGGGCTGGTTGCCATCTAAAATGACACTTCTACCACCCCTAAAAACCCAGAGGGGGTGAATATCGCAGTATTAGAAATGATTTTCCTTGGAGAATCACAGTACAGTCCTTCAGACCATCTCAGGGATTCCTCACAGCCCAGTCCTTCAGGCTGTCAGAAGCACCAGGTGGGTTGTTTTGCCTCTCTTTGTTTCTAGTGGAATATGTTTATAGATTTATGACAGGGATTTCTGAGCCTCACAGTGGTTCATGTGTTCCCGTACTAAGAGTGGAAAGGATGGGGAACCTTTAAAACCTCTGCCTTGTTATTGCAGGCACCATGGGATATAAAGTAGGGGTTTCTCTTCCATACCTCTGGCTGGGATGAACCTTGGAAAACCACTGCTGTGAGGGTTAGAAAAAGGCCAGGAAAAATTGGCTAAAGCAGCTGATCTGGCACAGCAGAATTCAACCCCTCCGAGGATATGGACACATAGAGCCCACCCCAAATCAACACAATAAGTATGATGCAATTAAATATGTTACATATTATGATCTTCCTCCTCTAGAAATAACAAAACCCTGCCAAGCCAAAGCATTCTGCTCCTGCCTTTCCTGCTCAGGCACAAGTCCCTTTGGGCTTCACGGAAATTTTGGCCTCACAAAACACTGCAGAACACAGGCCCCATGGCACTGTGTAATAAATCTTAGAAGTTAACAGCCAGAACTGTGCCAAATGTGATGGGTTTTGCTCTGCACAGGATCATGAAAATAATACATTCTGGCTCAATAAGTCAGGCCTGATGCACCAGGGCTAATGGTCTAGTGCTGCTGCTGCTGCTGCTGCTAAATGGATTTGCATTTTTGTCTCACATGGTTGAGGTCTGTGATTTGGGAGGCCAAAGCCCAAGGCTCGAGGAGATCTCCCCATATTCAGAAGGGCAATCTGAGTTGTGGCCCAGACAATGCACTGAAGTGTCCCCTGAAATGCAGAAAGCATTGTGTGACCTGCTCTGTGCATCTCAGCACAGCCCAACTCAGGGGCTGTGGCAATACATTAGATGGGAGAAGGGAGAGTGTAGCACTGGGAATAATATAAACTGGAATATTATGTAATGTGAGGCACTCCATGGCAACTCAGAGACCTGCCCAGGGGAGCAATGTCTCATCAGGGGTGTCTGCTTAATGGAGTTGGGAAAAGAAATAATGAGATGTTATGGATTAAAACTGAAACTAGGCAGATAAACACTCCAAGGACAGGAAAACCAACTACTGAAGCCACAAGGATGCTGGGAGCTCTCCACAGCCTGTACACAAGGATGGGGATTGCACTCCTAAGCTCAGGTCTGCAGCACTGCAGGAGAGGCAGGAATCACCAGGGAAGTTCTGCAGCCTCAGCTCCACAGCTGGATGTCCAAAGGATTCCCAGTGGCCTTACTGTCTGTGAATCTATTAACTAAACCTCATTACTACGTAATAACTTTTGTTATTTCGGAGTAAACCTTGTATCTGGCTAATCCTCTTTGTTACAGAGCTGCCCATCCTTCCCTCCAACAGGAATTAACTTCTAAAGGAATTAAAAGGAGGAGGAGACTGCTGAAGGGGTCCTTAGGGGTATCTTTTTATAGCTTCTGGCTGTCCCCCCCCTTTCCCTTTCCCACTCTGTGTGGTATCCTTCCCCACTGATTCTGTCCTTTTCTGCTTGCCAGGCATTGATTTGTTCCTGTGTTGTTCTAATGGAGCTTGAAATCAACATGACTTTGTTGTTGGTTGTTGTCATTGTTGTTCACGTCTTTGTTTGGGGTTCAGCATCCTTGCCGAGGCCAGGGCAGCTCAGGAGCTGGCCTTAGCAGGCTCAACACCTCCTTAAGAGAGAGATGCACAAAAGCTGTGCCTGTGTGGCCACATAATAAAGGCTGTTAGAAAGCAGAGCAAACCTCTGCCCCTCTCCTGCAGCCCTTGTGCTGCTTCTGAATCCCCTGGCACAGAGGGGTGTCCACAACGAGCTCCTTCTTTCTGCAGGCCCTAAGAAAAAACTGTAGGATCTCCAGCCAAAGCATTTAGGAGCATAGATTCTGTACCATGGCTGGGTTTATTCCCCAGGCGGTTTGGGGAGGGTGCTGTCGCTGCCCGGTGGGTACCTGGCACTATCAGTGCCACGATCCAGGAGGGGTTCATGCCACCCGGTGGGAATTCAGCCGGCAAAACCAGCGAGCTAAAGCACTTCAGGAAAACCACCGAGAGTCGCCCAGAGAGCCTCGAGACGGACACAAGGAACAAAGCCCAGCCGCTCCCAGCCACCAACAGTTGGGGGGGGGGGAGGGCGAGCCTGGACCCCCTCCTTTGGCATCGCATCCCCCACCAGCTGCCAACAGCTGGAGGGAGCAGAGGGCGAACCCGACTCGCCTCCTTTCGCATCCCGCGGAGAGCGGCGCAGGCAAAGGGTTAAGCGCTGCGCCCTCCCTTCCTCG
>NW_008659647.1:0-24665 GCF_000695815.1 Acanthisitta chloris | reverse complement strand
CGAGAAGCGACCGGTGCCCGTGTCCCCTGCTCCGGCAGCCCCAGTCAGAGAGGACGTGCAAGATCAGTGCCACGGGGGATTCCCGTCAGAGTCCGCGTTAAAACCTCTCACCGAGGGTGTTGTGGCGCTGAGTCGCCGCGATACCACAGGATTTTAGCCTGGAGGAGGCTCAGGGGAGACCTATCACCCTCTACAGCTACCTGACAGGAGGTTGGAGTCAGGTGGGGGTTGGTCTCTTCTCCCAGGACAAGAGGGCACAGACTCAAGCTCTGCCAGGGGAGGTTTAGGTTGGATATTAGGAAGATATTTTTTACGGAGAGAGTAATCAGGCACTGGAATGAGCTGCTTGGGGAGGTGGTGGATTCACCATCCCTGGAGGTTTTCAAAGTGAGACTGGATGTGGCACTTAGAACCACATTAGGGTTGGACTCAGTGATCCTTGAGGTCTCTTCCAACCCAGTTGATTCCATGCTTCAATGATTCTAAGAGCACAGCTCCCTGTTTCTAGGTTAACCCTTTGGAGTCACATATTTAACTCCTGTGGATTTGCAGGCCTAGAATGCACAGGAAGAAAAACGTGCCTCAGATTACATTGTTTACAGCTTTGTACCATTTGCCCCCTGCTCTTGTCATATATGACTTCAAGTAGTTCTGTTGCTTTCAGAATTCTTCATTATGTTACAAAATTAGTAGTGTTAAATGGTGAAAGGAACTTATTTAAGATTAACTGTCTGAGTAAGTCTCCAAGGGGGAGTTGTTGCAAGGGGCCTCAAACAAGAATGTACCCAAGTACATAAATTCTCACACCTGTGACCAGCTCATCCTGGAGTAGTGCAGAGGGGCCAACAGAAGTCAACCAAGACCAAGATAAGGAACTTTATAATTGCAAATGAAATAACAAGCTAAACCAAGACCATAAATGGAAGGAAGACTCACGGTTCATGGAAAGGACACTAAAGGACATCTTTTCAACAACCACAGGGGACCATCAGAGACCATCCAAAATCCCCGTGGAAGATCCCCCAAGAAGCCACAGGCTCAAAAGTGGACTAATTAGCATTAGATGTTAGGGAATCACTAACCAGTGGAGGATACTGCCATTTTCAGGACAGCATTTTCCCAGACCACCTGAAGTGGAGCCAAATGGAAAACCTGGGGTCTACCTTTGCAGTTTGTTCTCCAGATGCTGCTTAAACCTGACTGAGTCATTTAGGTTGGAAAAGCCTTCTAAGATCATTGAGTCCAACTGTTCCCCCAGCACTGCCAAAGTCACCACTAAACCATGTCCCCAACTGCCACATCCACACAGCTTTTAAATCCCTCCAGGGATGCTGAGTCCATCCTTTGGGGCAGAGCCGGAGCTTTTTCACCACTCAATCCTTCCCCTCCTTTGGAGGTGCTGCTTGCTAGGAGGGAGGACTTCCAAGCCCTGGACACCAAAATCACCGCACTACTCTCCAGGCAGGGCCACATATACCACCATCTTTCCCACTTCAGTAAAGGGTGAGTTTTTTGAAGCCTTTAATCCAACAGAAAGTTACTGTATTGACCCTTTTAAACAATCTGTGCTGTGACTTGGGGGCATGTACTGCTGTCTGCAGTAGTTTTTATTGATACTCATAGTATATGGTATTGTACTAAGAGAACAGATTTTTCCTGGTATTTAGTGCAGTAATGATGCAATGTGGTTTACCGTTAAGAACTGAAGACAAATACAGAAAATGCACTAGTGAAGCCTGTGTATTTTAGCCTCCTTCCAAGGAGATCCTGCTAAGTTCCAGGCATGTTAAAATTCTAAGTCTTCTGATTGCTAATGCAATACCATAGTGGTGTTTGGCACCTGTGGTGCTTTCCACATGGTGCAGATCATGATTTGAAGCAAGAAATAGAAGAATGTTCAACATCTTTGTCAACAACATGGACAGTGGGATTGAGTACACCCTCAGCAAGTTCACTGACAACACCAAGCTGTGTGGGGCAGTCGACATGCTGGAGGGAAGGGATGTGCCATCCAGAGGGACCTTGACAGGCTGGAGTGGTGGAACAATGCAAACCTCATGAAGTTCAACAAAATGAAGTGCAAGGTCCTACAAATGGGCCATGGCAATCCCAGGCACAGCTACAGGTTGGGTGGGAAAGTAATTGAAACCAGCAATGAGGAGAAAGACTTGGGAGTGACACTGGATGAGAAGCTCACCATGAGCTGCAGTGTGTGCTAGCAGCTCAAAAAGCCAATGGAATCCTGGGCTGCATCAAAAGGAGTGTGCCTAGCAGGTCAAAAGAGGTGACTCTCCCCTTCTACTCTGCTCTCGTGAGACCCCACCTGGAATACTGTGTGCAGTTCTGGTGTCCTCAACATAAGAAGGACATGGAACTGTTGGAGCAAGTCCAGAGGAGGCCACAAAGTTGATAAGAGGACTGGAGCATCTCACCTGTGAAGTTACAATCTCCAGAGCCTTGCTTGTACACACTGCATTCCAGGTGCGTTCCCAGGACTGTGTCCTTGCTCTTTATAGCCTTCCCCAGGATTATGTCCCCGCTCTCTTAGCCATTCTCCAACAACTAGCTAAACTAAAATCTGGCTTTTGCTGCATTAGGAATAGGTGTAACTACCCCCATATTTATTTCTTTTGACAATACAGTCTATATGCTTAGCAGCTCACAGAGTTTGACTTACTATCAGCTTCCCTTATTACAGATTATCAGCTTCCCTATTACAGACTGCCTACAGGTTCAGAAGAGCCCATGAAAGGAGAGCGTCCAGCTCTGGACCTGGTAACAAGTGGACAGAAAACTCCTTTGAAAGTGGTGCAGAAGTAGGCTCCTTATTGCTGCTTGTCCACACAGAATCAGTGAAGGTTTTCAATGAGGCTGTCACACCTGAGATTTAGGAATAATGGCTTAGCAGGTATATTTCAAACCACAGTTGATCTTACAATCTGTGAATGTTACGTGTCCTAGAAGACCCAGAGAGGAAAAGAAGAGGTTCGTGGAGTTAATCTCAAATCCTGTAAATCAGGCCGTAAGAGTCTTCCTCCCCAATAAGAGGACTGAACTTTGTAAACATCATTAACTATTATAGAAGCTCACATATTTTAACAGGTGGCATGTGTACTTATACTGAAGCTTGAACTAGAAAAGTAGAACCAAAGGAGTGATTTCCTTTTTTGCCTTTCCAGGAACAGATCAGTTTTGTTCCATGGTAAACTAGATACTTCTCTGAAGTATGATGATTTGAAAAAAAAATGGTTGGAATAGAGAAAACTCTGGAGTCTACAAAGGGCACAGCAAGTAAACCACTCTCAAGATGTGCTTTTCATCCTAAAAGATAGGTTACAACAAGCTGTGTTGCTACTCATAACAGTCACCATAGCAACAGAATTCATTTATCCTTTTCTCCCTGATCCAGTCAAGAAGAAAAACAAATGAGGGGGGAAATATAGGCAACTTGTTGCCATTACTACTTCTTATCTTCATACTCCTCTGTTGAAAAGCATTTTAATACACAAATAGGTAGCCAAAACACTTTCATTGTCTCATACATGTTAGAGAAAAAATTACCAAGACTTTGTTTAATGCTCATTAGTTATTTGTCTTTGACTATTTTTTATATTATTTTGTATGCTCACCTTAAGTATCTCTTGTTTATCACAGGCAGCATTTCCAAGGTAGACTGTAGCAGTTTAAGAACTCGGCTCAGGACAAGCACAGCTAATGTTCATTATATTAATGCCTTTAAATGTTAGAGCAACAAACAGACCCTTTTCTTTCAAGGACAAATAGAGTATGTATTATCTTTTGATTGGCCAAGTCAAGGGCAAAAAGCCAGAAATTTTGGGCCATATTCCAACTTTTCCAGAAACCCTCAGTCAGGATAAGTAGAATTCTGCAGTGTGCTCCATCGGCAGTAGTGATACAGCACAGTAAACTGACAGCTGAGGAGGACAGGCTAAACAAAAATGCTAAGTACACAGTCAATGGTAAAACTTCCATTGTGATTGATACAGCTAGGCTTTCATTCTTTGACTTGCATTGGCAAAGTCCTGCCTTGACAAACTGTCATCCATGTTGTAACACCTGCTGCTGCTGGACAAAAGCAGAGCATAGGAAGCAGGAGCTCAAGATGGATTGTGTTGTGCTGAAATGTCTCTGTGTCGCAGGGCCAGGGTGTTGGGAGTTTGCTAGTGGATAGGTGCAAGGCAACCCAAACAATTCAATCCTGCAAGACCTTCTCCGGCCTAGGATGTGATCCAGGCAAAAAGCAGAGGGTTTAGTTTTATGGAAAACGGAGGCAAAGAACCTATAATACTGCTTAGGTAAGTACGGTGCACAAAAGAGTTTTTGCAGTAAATCACCATCTCAATGCATTATGCTTAGCCATAGGGAACCTCAGGATGCAGAACAGCTGTTAGAGAAACCCCTGGTTTGCATTAACAAATGTGTATTCAGAAATTGGATCTCACTTGATATTTCTTATGCTTTTTTAAAAAAATAGTCCGCTTTCTCCTCAGAGAGAAGAAACAACAGAACTGCTTTTGTGTACATGCAGAGAGGCTTTCACAGAGATGAAAGCTTCTGCATTCCACTCTTATATAGTCCCTAAAGAAAGCAATCAGAAAAATCAGCTTCTGTGTACCCTTCACCACCTTTGGCTAGTTTAGCAGCTTAAAAACAGATGTGGAACAAAGACCATTTTGGACTGGTCCTGCTGTCCCCCTTCTGTGTTCCCCAGGGAAGGGGAAGAGAGGAATCAACCTGCTCATGAGGGCAAGCATCTGCGTCTGCAGTTCTGCAGTTTTCCACGAGATGTTTTGTCTTTTGTTGTGTTTTTCTAAACTGTCCCTGAATTACTAATTACTCAAGACTGCAGTGACTAACCTTGTGGTCCCTGTTTGATAGTTTAAAACATCAATATAACTAGTTTAGAAATCCTGCTAACATCCCTGCTTTTCACAGAGAAAGTCACTCCAACTAAAATAAGAAGCAGGCTCTTGAAGAGGTAAGAATGTTGTAAGGTTGAAGTCATGGCTTCACGTCTTTTTGGGAGATTTTTTGGGGGTGGAGTAGGGGAATGAGTCCTTTATAGGCAAAAAAACTAAACCAATCATGTCATACTGACTCCTATGTAGGTTAAAGCATATTTACCTAGTGACTTATATCAAGTAAGATTAGAAGGCAAGGATTTTGCTTTTTAAATGTGTACATTCTTTATCAATTTATGCAGTGCAAGGTCAGGTGAATGAACAAGAGGAACAACATGAGTTCTGTGGGACATGTAGTCATGTCCAGAGCTGTTACCATCACAGCAGCTTATGGAACAGATACTGTTTAGCTGGAATCAGCTGTTAAATCCCAGTCAACTGATCTGGAACAACATCCTGAGTTTCCTCTCTGTTCTCCAACTTATAGCCCACTTATACAGTAGTATTATCCCAGGAAACAGGGAGCAGAATAGAAGAAAACTTACTACAGAAATCTAGCCAGTCTTTTGTGCAGAATATTATCTATAGGTTTATTTTTAAACCCGGAACAACTGCATTCATTAAATCCCTGCAGTTTAGTAATGATTAGACCTGTTCTCCAGTAGAATACTTGGGAAGTTTGTTTGAACTTAAAACAGTATTTCTTGAGGATACCTCAGAATAGTACATTGACATTGTTCCCATAGTCTTTTCATCCTGTTTAAACAATTTCTTCCTCTGTTTACTATGAGCTCTGTTTTCCTCCCCTATGTACTAGAATAATGAGTTTTAACTTTCCTTTCTCCAAGTTTAGTCTCCAATAGTAAGATTTAGCCTTTAAATCTATTTGGATAGGCCAAATTACTCCAGGCTGCTTCTTCTTAAATTCCCACAGCTTTGCTTTGTACTTCACTGTCGTTCTTCAATAATCTGGAAAGAAGGATTTGTCTTACCAACACCTGTGGCAGTTAATAATAATTTCAAAAAACAAACAAACAAAAAACAAACAAACAAAAAAAAACAAACCCCACTTTTGTTTATCTTTAATGTGATATCAAGAAAACAAGTCTTGGTTGACATTTTGCCCAGTCAAAATCATTTGAACGAGCCAAGAGACAGCAGTAGTGACTCAAAGTTACCACTGTCTTAAAAATAAACTCTAAATGTCAAATATTCTATCTTGCATAAAGAGTTTCCTGAATTACTGTTCTCTGATGACACTTGTAGCACAGAGGCTGTATTGTGAATTTTTATCTTTTCTATGCAAAAATGTGCTTTTGTGTATTTTTTCCACTCCTCTTAAACATGGATAAACTGTTGAAAGAGGGACTAAAATAAAACATTCCCAAATATTTCTTCATGTATGGAAAACCACTGTAGTTAATTTCTTGGTGAAAGGTTTCAATGTCTTTGTATACAATCTGCTAAAAAAAACCCCACAAGCAAGTTTTTACATGCATCCTCTTTGGAAGAAAGAGAAGAAGACTGTCTCAGCAGTCAAAAACCACCCCAAACCCTTTGCCTCCCAGATATAATACTAAATTATATGCAATTTGACTCTTTAAATTTATCATTGGCATTTCAGTCAAAATGAGAGTTGAAAAGGACAGAACTAAGTTTGCTTTCGTCAAAGGAGTTCAGATCTGAGTAAACCTTTATCTACATTCATTAGAGACTTCAAGCAGTAGCTATATGTAAGTGGGACACAAACATTTAATTTCACCAAAATTCATAATTATAACTCCTACTTTGTCTTTTAAGTTTTCAGGATTTTCTCAATGGCATCTGTTCTTTCACTGACCTTGGAAAAATAACCACTCCATTAAATAACCTTTTATCAACACTTAGAAAAGATGTCTGCTGTGGTAATTCTCTTCCTCTGCCACAGAAGGGCCACTTTCTTTCTTGAATCTTTCTCCTGTCTGATTTCAGACAAGCGATGTCTACCTTCTCAACTTTGTCTCTAGGAAGACAGGCAGCTGGGGTACCCACCACCCATGTGAACCCCTTGAAAGACTGTTCCTTGCTCCCCAGCTGAGAAGCTTTTGAACTAGTAAGAAGTGAAGTGCACTAAAACCAAAGAGGAAATGGAGAAAAACATAATGCACACACTAATTTATAAACTTTTCTTTGAATATATTTTTATTATAACATTTGCTTTTAATGCATTGTTGAAATCCACCACCTTGGAGCCATCAGAAGCTGGTGACTTTCTTCAAATATGTCAAAGGAAGGAAAGGTGTATCTCCAAACTCTGCTTCAGCAGAAATTTTTCACACTTTTAAGATTAACTGGTTGGATTTAGTAAGTTACTGTGAACTTGTCAAAATTCTTCACCTTATCCTTTTAAAAGTATGCTTTAAAGAAAATTACTTTCATAAACAGACAGTAAGCACAGATAAAGCTTCAGCATGCAGCAAAGGGCTAAAGTACAGGAAAACCACAAGGAGTAAACAGATGTTACAAGATTCTGGTTTTAAGAAACAAGCCACAGAGACAACAGTGAGTGCAGATGAAAGACTATTTGCAACCGAATAAGGATTAAATTGACAGGGTTACAATAGCTTTTTCACCTAACAGACTGATTTGGTTTAAAACTCACACTCAGCATAGACAAGACGATATGTCTGTGATTATGCAGGGGGGCAAGCTGCAGCAGGATGCCTGAACTCTGTTAGAAAGGCTGGTCTGCTGATACCAGGCATGGCATGACTGTCACTCCCTCAGGAATTAGGCACAAGATTTGAAACTCCCATGTTCATGCACTGGTGTTGTAGTTTACACTGTGAGTGGAGTGGAGCAGAATGTTTGGTATCTGTCTGCAAAGGCAGAAGGAAAACCTCTCTACCTCTATAAATAGTGAACAACAGCATTAATGAACCTTGCCTTCTAGGGTCTGTTAGCAGCTTGCTTAGTTAGCAGTTCAGTGCAAGGCTACTAGCATTTCTGACCCATTTCTTTCATTTGCTAGCTTTCCCATAAGAAAACAGTGGAGTGCACCAGCAGGTAAAGTTTATTTTAAAGGTTGACCCCTTGGTTACTTACACAATACATACATTACACTGTTGGGACATTCGTATATGTCCTTTATCACAGGATCGAAGTGTTCTGTTTATGCCTCTGACATATACATACTTGTTTGAGGCAGGATTTGTCCTGCATGGTCTCCAATCCAGTTTTTGCTTAAAACTAAAAGAATATATGTGGGCTTTTTTTAAAAAAAGGTCTTTCTCAAGTTTGACACACATGATGATTTTGATATCCCTGGTTTTGTGGAAGTTTTAAGCAAAAAAACAGAGGTTTAGGTTTTAAAAAAGTTAGATGTTTGGCAGATGCTTGGCAAGTAATTTGTGCAAAAAAATCCAGCAAGTTTTAACACTGATTGGATAAATAGGCTTAATAGAAAACAAATGCCTTTAATAGTCCATCTTACTTCATTAATGAAATGTGCAGAATCTTGCTGTGTCTATTTACACCAGAATAGGACTTACCTAGTTTCCATGTCTTCTGCTCTCTACAGCCTTTCCTATTCAGTTACTTTGATACCCGGCCCATTTTAATACAACATGAGGCTTCCCACCAAATTGACTGCCACATTTTCATAATTCAGCCATACAAAGAGTTCCCAAAGCCACATGTACTTTTTGAAAGTTAATCAGACAGGTATTACTGTGGGGATTTCACAGCTAAAACTAAGAATTTCCACCTTTTGATATATTATTTTCATGAAATATTTCATATTAATAAAGAACACTTGTATATATGTTTCCCCTTTGTTTGTTTGTTTAAATTACATTTGGCACAAAAAAATTAGCCTGTAACAAATTTCAGCATAACAGAGATCCATGGGATCACACATATAATAGAAAGTGACCTTCCTCTGTCACTTAAAGCTCCTGCTCTTACTAAGAATCCACCTTGGGAAAGATACTGACTTTATTGTTTCTGCTGACTTTTCTTTCTGCTTTACACTTAGGCTGTTTTGTCTGGATTAGCTCTTCAGGGGTATTCCCCAAAGGAGGCAGGAGTCGCTTCTTACTGTTCTGGTTTTCTGCGAGCCACTGTGGAGGCAGTTCAAAGGGTCCAAAACCAAACTGCATGGAATACTTGTCATTTACCGTATCAGCTTCTGTGGGCACAGCTGGGGCCACCTGAGTTGCAGAGTCTGCAATTGTCTGTGGTACAAATCTGTGAACTGAAGTCTGTCTTATCTCTATACTGGTGGTAGGAATTTGTTTCTGCTGGAAGTCACCAGAACCAATGGATTTGGTCTCATTCTCATCATCTTCCATTGGCTTGAAGATTTGTTGTTGCCCGATATGAAACATCTCCAGAAGTTGACTTCCTGAATGGATATTAGGCTCCAGATTATCATCTGCAACACCACTTGAGCTGACAATGTTCCTCCTGCTGTACCTTCGGTGCAGCTGTACTATTGTTTCCACTAGGCAGTTCCGTACCGATTTGTTAACAGTTAAAAATAACAAAGGGTTGGCCAGCAAAGAGACCTTTGGCAACCAAATGGCAGTGAGAAGCAAGAAGACTGAAATGTCTGAAATATTGAGTATGGTGCGGTAAATGAGCAAAGTCACATAGGGGATGCTGCAGAAAATAAATATCATAACCATAGAAAGCAGCATGACATGAAGCTCAGCTTCTCGCTGGGAGGCATATGGGATGGAAACTGTATTCTGAGGGGTCCTTAATGCAGCTATGATGACTTTTTTCTTCTGGCTGGCACTCAGTGCCCTGCGAATAAGAATCATAAAGAGAAATACCACAGCCACTGGTAAAATCACAGTAGTGATGTTATAGATGATGACGTATATCAGGTGGCCAAGGGAGTAACTCCAAGATTCAGAACAGGTTGACATGGCATAAATATCAGACACATTGGTCACAGCAAATACTGGAATGCTGGCCACTATCGCATGGGCCCAGATATAGATAACCAGGTCTCGGGATTTTGCATCAGATATTTTTCTTTCCAGAGGGTATAAAACAGAGTAGTATCTGTCAAAAAAAAATAAAAATAAAAATTACAATTTATACAATGCAATGGCTGAAGTCTATGAGAAGCTTATGAGAAACCTCTCAGGAGCTGTCTGAGCATAATGCCCTGAGTCCCTAACTGGGTTGCCAACTGACTACCTGCTTATGAAAGAAAAAAACCAAACAAACCCAAAACTGAGGCTCTGCCTTTGCAGGCGTATCTGTAGAAAAAAATCTAATACTGAAACTTCAGGATCACATTATTTGTGGTGAACAATTCTTTCAATAACTGTGACTGTATCACTTTGGCTGATGCATACAAACATTATTTTGAAGATTTCATCATATACTTCCTTTTAAACTAGACAGAACATTGCACACAATTCAAAATTTCAGAAACCATGATGGAAGCATAGATATATCACATTGAAAGGCCAGACTCATAGTTCATTTTAAAAACTGCTTTATGATAGATTTTTAATCTGGATATTTGGTAAAAGCTGTTAGTCACAAATTACACAAAGTTTTCATGACAGACCTAACTTTTCAAACTTTTTACAAGCAGAAGACCACAAGTTTTCTTGATGAAGGGCAAATGATATGGTGTTCCAGTGGCAACACTGGTGTGCTTTGCAGATAATACATGTATCAAGACATACCACTTTATTACGTATAAAATTTGGTTTTCTAGACCTAACATATTCTGTGGTGAGGGACAGGAACAGACTAACAATAATTTCATCTAACATGTATAAGTCCACTGTTTTATTAATATGATCTGTATGAAACTGCTATCTACCCTTCCTTTAAAATATCCAACTTTCAGTCACTGTCAAGGTGATAGAGCTGTGCATTGAGGTGGGATCAGTGATTGATAATAATATGCAAAATGAATGGAACACAAAAACTTAGCCAGTCTGAAAGGCCACTTTTGTTTTAGACTGATCTTCTACATACAAAAGCTCTCTGAACTAATTCTGGTTGTATTAATTTTGATGGTTGGGTTTTTTTTAAACAAGTCTACATTTGAAATTTGACACTGATGGATAATCTATCTCAGGCATTGGTAAATCCTTCTAACAGGCAATGGCTTTCAATTTCCACAGTTAAAAATGTGTACCTTGTCTATAGTTGGAAGTTGTCTGCTTTTAAGTTCCATTACTGAACAAGAGTTATTAACAAGAAGAAAGTACCAAAACTTCTCCGAAGACAAATCTATAGACTCAAAGTCCTTTATAAATGCCTAGAGATAGAAGAGTAAACTGAAAAATAAAGACTTTCACCAATACAGAAAGGAATATTTATCCCAAAACATTTTAGAAAGAAACTGTACACTGTGAACAACAGCAAGACAATATGAAAGAGATAAATGGGCTTCAGAGGGAGAAATAAGAAAAATCGAAGATCATGACAAATTTGCTCCCTTACCTGTCAAGAGCAATGGCTGGAAAACTAAGGATGGTCACTGAGCAGAAGACTTTGTGCAGAAACTTGGCAATTCTGCAGAAGAGCATTGTATAGATCCACCAGCAGCAGTGTGGACTGGCACTAAGAGCAATGTCAAAAGGCACACAGACTAGGCTGGCACAGATCCCCGAGCAGGCCAAATTCTTAATCAATCGTTTTGTTACAGATTTAAGTACTGATGTTCTGCAAGTTGACCACAGCACCATGATGTTACCTGTGAGGAGAAGGATAAACAAAGGAAAACAGACAAAGAAACAACTACCTCCAAACTCTCAGACCAGTAATTTTAACAGATTTGAATGTTCCCTGGTACTGGCCTGGGCTCTATGCTGCCCCAGCATCCACAGCAGACAAGAACAGCTTTCCACCTTCCAGTCTCAACCTGATGGCTGCCTGTGTTGTTCAGAGCTTTACTCCCTCCTGCCTTCACCCTCATATCCATACAAAATGCCACCAGAGTGCAACACAGACATGGTTCAACAATATCATGCTTATGCAAAATTATTTTTTCTGCATCTCATACTTTTCCAGTTGCTCACTCAAGATATTAAGACAAAACTTATAAAAACTAAAAAATTATTTCACTGTCTTGCTACATATATATAACCTGATAAGGTCTACCATGTATTAGCCATATGCATGTAAAAATTAAATGGACCCAAGACCCACGTACCGTCCAACTAACCTTCTAAAGGACAGCAGCCACCACCAGAAACAGAGAAGAACTGTCTATGCATAACCTACCTCTTCCACCATAAGAAGACTGCATTCAAGCAAAGACTTGTTGCACATGAAAAACTTCCTTAAATTCTTCCTTATTTTAGTGGGTTTTGATAATTTTCAGAAGAAACCTTAGAGAAGCAATCAAAGATTTATCTTTTCTTAACCACACATTATTATTTTTGATATGGATAAAATTTTAATTCCTTCACAGAACCACAGAATGGTTGGAGTTGGAAGGGACCTCTGGAGATCATTCAGTCTCACCCCCTCTAAAACAGAGTGAGAGAGGAAAAAGATAACCATAAAAGGAGGATATTTTGGGATAGTTAGTAAGGGCATGCGTAAGCTTATCAGACATTTAAATAGCTATTACCTACTTTCATATTCACAAAGTCTTGTTCTTGCCCCAGTGTTAATTTAAGGTTACAAAACAAGAGGTTGGAGGCAGCAGGAGAAATAAGGGGAGATTCTTCCCACTGGTGGCAATAACTTCTGTGTATGAAACTAAAGATGTTAAACAAGTTTAATGATAAATGTATCAAAGTTCAAGAGCAATGACTGTGCTATTAGATTAACCTATGTGGTTAAAGCATCTGTCACAGGCACCAAAACCAATATACTTATTCCCCGGGTACGGCAGTTCAATTCGAGTGCTCCCCCTCCCCCAGCACACAATGGCTGGAACTTCATTACCAAGTGCAAAAGACCATTTGAACGTTAGTTTCATTTTAATTTCAGCAGAGGTACTGACACTGAATAACAGTGCTCATTAAAGCAGCTTTATATAAATGAATGCAATTTTGTCTGTAAACAGGGCTTACAAATGATAGCATAAAGATTAAAATTAGCTGGTATATTGCCTGAATAAGAAGAGATACCAGCTTTGCCCTTAAACATACTCAGTAAATAGTCTCAACTATTACTTAGCAAAGAAAAATATGTACAAAGATGGACAGAGATTTTTAAACAGGAAGGCTGGATTTTGGGATATTTTGCTATCTCTCTCAGGAAACCCATCTTTATAAGATGACTAGATAAACAGATTTCATCTATTGTGCAGCAAAAGTAGGCTTGGATAAGCCAAAGGGAAGACCAAACACATCAAGTCTATGTCTAAAACAAAACAGAGGTATTTGAGAAATTCTGTTCCTTAAAATCAAATGATTAAGCAAAAAATACTTTAAAGAGCTGATGATGATCATCTGTACTTTATGCTGACAACTCAGAATACATGGAATTGCAACATCTTTTTTTGCCACTTGAGGCTCCAACAGACTGCACAGAGTCATTTACTTGCATTATGTTATAAACAGAATCCGTTCACATTCAGGCTATTTTTACTGCTTGGGTTTACACATTCGTTCTACCCTGCAGAAACACAAGACAGCCATCACACCCCAAGCTGCCCCACCAGTCCCAGAGATAATCTACATTTGCATTAGAGCTGGATAAATGGCACAGAAAGCCTACAAAGTCCCTTTTCAACAGTTTAAAAAAGGAGCAGTCTCATTCTTCCAGACTGCTATTATTGGAGAGACATAATCACACAACATATGAAGATGACTTTGACTGAAGCAGACTCAAAGCCTGCCCGACTCCCAGTCCACAAGGAAGCCTTGTAAACAGTCTGCAAGCAGCTTAATTCACCCCGGTCAGACCTGAACCAGGTTTCCCTCCACCCTTCCAAACGAAAACCAACTCTTTCAGATATCAGATTCTCAAGATTGAGATCTCCTGATCTCAGAAAATTCTAGAAAGTCCAAACAGAGACTATTAAGAACACTTCATAATGATGCTAAGATACAGATAACTGTAACATTATTAACAGACTACTATGCAAATAGCTACCATCTTTGTTAGCTCTCTACATTACCTATGTGAAGAAAGGACCACTTAGTAGCAGCATATACAGAAGCTCTAGGGCTCTGTTTGCCCTTCCTAGACATTTCTACATGTGATTACTTTAGACCCTATCACATAGAAATGTCTTTAACCATGTAATCTGCATTTTTGGTCACCAAGCAATTGCCTCTGACCATTGGATTAACCCCACCAAATATAAGGTATTCTGAGACAGCTACTTGTTCAGATCTGTCCACATTATAATCGAAAGAGTACTGAAGAAACAGAATCCAAAGAGTACTTCAGTGTTTTTCAGGTCCTTTGGAACCTGAAGTGCAATTTTACTGTTTTAAATCCTTAAAATAATCAAAATAGGTCTCCAGAGGTTGGTGCCACCACATCATGCAGTATGAGCCTTTGCCACTGCATGGATGTTTTAGTATCTCCTTTAACCAGTTTCTTCTCTCCTACTCACTGTGCTTTTAACACCAAATAAAACAAGAGGATGTCTTTGCTGTCCTATTACAGATGCTTGTTACAGTCAGAAAAACTTAACTGTGGTGGCAATTTATTCTTTTTTTTCAAATTAAATTGCAGACATAGAATACCGAACTTAGCCAAATCTAGCACAGACTCTAGAGAACTGTACTGGATGAAAATAAGGATAATAGATAACAATTTTATAAGTGAAGTAAAAGAACATTCTGTAATACACTGTTGAGTTCTGCAGTTTTTTTCTGTCAGTATTATAGTAATGCTGCTGACCTGTACATGATGTTCCTTGCAATGTCCCTGTTTTCTATTAATGCAACTATGTTTGGGTGGAGTGGGCAAAATAAGAACTACATCTTTTAAACATGGGCTCAAAAATATGGGCATATTAGAGAACAGTGTATGTGGCGATATCCCATTATCATTTCCTGATGATTAGTAGTCATATACACAGTGTTACTGTACACATATGTGCAGTTTTCTAGACTTAACATGAAAGAACCACAAGGTATCCATAAAAACTCAGATGGATGCTCTATCCAGCCATCACCAGGTATTTGTGCACTCCAAACAAAATAGGATGAATATTCCTCTCTCTGGGAGGAAGACATATAGAAAACAAAGGATGATCAAACAGCTCTTTTGCCCATGAAAGACAAACTAAACTGGAACAGCTAAGAGAAATAAAAAGGTCCCAGATGAGGTCTACAGGGACACTGCTGTATAGTCTCACTCCCACTGAAAATCTTGTGTTGAGGTCATAAGGCTCCTGGAAGGACAGCGTATCCTCTTGCATACTGGATGCACGTGCAGCAGCAAGGACTCCAAGGACAGCACGCAGGAGTGGCAGGAGGTTGCTTCACTAGGCACAGAGTTAGCTGGCTTTGAGACACTGGAAAGGAAAGTCTCTAGGATGAGACAACCCAGGGTAACTTGCCTGTCAGGTGCAAAGGGAGCAGACCTCCTAGGATTTCCCAATAGCTCGCAAGGAAGAACAGGGACAACGGTCAATCTGTATCAGTACTGGCAACACAGGGAAGTTTTGGAGGGACCTTCTGGAAGCTCAGTTCAGGCCATCAACCAGGATACTCTCATAACCACTGTCATTAAGGGACTTATTAAGAGCTCTGTACGCTAAGGGCAGGCAGAGATCTGGAGTCTCAATGCATGAATGAGATAAGCATGGTGAGAAGCAGGTTGTAGATACCCTAAGAAACGGGATAGGTGCCTCTCTGAATAAGACAAACCTATAAAAGAAGGACAAGCTTGCTGTACCTTAAACAAACTGGAGTTTGACTTCAAAATGCAGGGAAACATCTGAACTAAAAGCTGGGGAAAGCCAAAAGGCACAAAGAAGTTCCTGATTCAGACTGACACAGTCCTAAGGGATGGCAGCTTATGCTTCTCTGAAAAGGCTAAGGGAGATAAACAGCCTAATACAACAAATGGAATGGGCAAATCAAACTACTCTCTTTGTTCTAGATACTCCTAAAAACTACACATATTAAATTCAAACAACAACAAAAAGCACCCTAGCCCAGGCTTTTTCCAATTAATTCAGGCAACAGCAGAAAAAAGAAATCTATTTTAGGCCCTTGTATGACTGATTTTTTTTGTTTGTTCTACACTATCAAATGAATTATCCATTGTGCCATAAGAAATACAGGTACAACAAAAGTCAGGCCTGTTGGGAGCCTGAAAACATGCCAAGTGACACAAGGTATGTGGAGAAAGATACAAGAGGTTACACAAGCAGCAAGATCACTTAATATTTTATCACTTCTGGAAGCAATTTATATACTTCTGGAAGAAATTGATGAGTTCTTGCATGGAATTGCTTTGACAGACAAGAAAGCGATTCAAAGGTGCTAGAAAAAAAAGCAGACTAAAAATAGAGTCCCTATCCCCCAAACAATTACAGGCATTTGTTGCCCCAAAGCGAACTGGCAGAACAGAAGACTGTATTTGCTATGAAGTAAGCCAGCCTACTCATGATGAGAAGAATGTCAATTACAGTGTTGACTATCACAACTAATAAAGCATTTAAAAAGGCAGCAGTCCACAGCAATCTCCCAGCAATTGTCAACAACAGCAAAAGACCATGAGCAGAGGATAAGACAATGAGAGCTCTCCCTGCCATCATCATTTTGGCTTCACTACTGCTTTGGTTACTACCATCATTTCCATTTGCATTATCTGGCTGATCTAATGCCTTACCATGAAAGGTTACAGGATTTCTTATCCAGCCAGCCTTCCAGTCTAGGATATTCTCCTTATTGTAATGTTTCTATGGAAGCTGGCTGACTACAAAGCACCAGCTCTTGTCCCTGCTTCCAGCTGATAAATCTAATTTAAAGATGCTAAAAATAAAAAAAGGTTTACATGTAACAGTACTGTTCAGAAAGCAAGAGGCGGTACTTCCTACAGGGATACCATTTAACCAGCAGTAAAATGAAAGGAGGTACAATACAATAATTGCTGCAGTAGTACTTTGGCCATTTGCAAACTTTCTAGCAGTACCTAGCCCACTCTCAAAACATTTTGAAAACTCCTTCCTTGTTAGATATTGAGACAGCAAGCATAGGAAACATAACATGGACAAGTCTCAAGTCTTTGGACTTCCAGTTCAACTGTTGCCCCAGTGACCACCTATACCAGACAACTATGGTTATTTAGAGCAATTGACGAATTCTGTGATGGGCCACGTGAGTGCAGGAAACAGAAAAAGTGCAACAGGAAAACAAAACATTACCCTGATAATTTGGCAATTTTTCTTAATGACGTATGTAAAATGCACTTTAGTTTCTCCCTGCAAAACACTTCACATTGATATTCCCACTAGTACACATACAATTTCCTATATGATCTCAGAGCTTCATCATACCCAAATTATCAAAAAGAAATGCAGTTTGTAGCTGATATTAGGAAATGTGATTACCGGCTTACCCCCATGAAGATGAAGAAGCAGAGAGAGAGAACAGCAAGTACAGGAACACCAAAATCCTACTCAGAGAAAGGAACCCCTGCCCCAAACCCTCCCCAGGATGTCACAGGGGAGCCTCAGCACCATGGGCCAGGGGTGGTCTCCATTCATGAGTCCATGGGGAGGCTCTCCAGGTCTCCTTTCATACTAGGAGGTTTTAGCCCAGAGGTAAGGGAGTCACTGTGGGATGCAGGGAATGAGCATTTGGGGGTTATACAAAACCTATTGTGGGTAGCAGGTAAAAAGTGGGTAAATGGAGAGTACATGGTGGCTTGGGTCAGAACAAGTGTGGGAGACTAGAGGGAAAATGAGATAAAAGCCATCTATAAACTGGCACTTGCTCCATGCACTTGTCTGGCCATGACCTGCACCTGATTAGCACAGTCTATCCCATCTTTTCACTGAACTCCATTTCCAACTCTTCCTGTGGGTGACAGGCTCTCTACTCTATTGGTCTGTGAGCATACAGAAATCCAAGTGCAGTAACTGGACGAAGACTGTGGGAAATCAGGATGGCAATGACTGGAGAGACTGGAGAGTGAGCATTTGTGTGGATGTGTATGTCAGTGTGTGATCACAACTGAACATCAAGCCAGATTAGCCAGCAAGAAGGAGCAGATGCTTAGGAGGCAAGTACTGGTGTGACCGTTAAGTCTGAGCCAGGTAACCAAGGGCGGACAAGAGGGCTATGAAAATTGGCTGGCAGAGGACCAGGAGCTCCAAGCCAACTACTGGAGAGACCCATCTACATCTCTGTGTGTGTGTGAGGCAATTGGGAAACCAGAGGATCCTGGGCCAGCTATTGGGTACACTGGGTTACCCAGTCTAAGACCAGCTACTACAGAGGGATCCCTATTTGCTTATATACCTCTATACTCATATATTTGATACTAATGAGCTTTCACCCTGAGCTGCCAGAGAGGGGAAGAGGATGAGGCCATTGATGCTCCTTGTGTCTGCAGGAGCACTGCATTTTCCTTCTGTATCAGTCTATGTGGCTGCTCATGGATCTATGTACAGATGTACTGTGTGCACGTGTGCCTGTTAGGAATGTGTGCTCCGCCTTGCTATGGCTGGATCTGAGGACACAGAGATGCAGCAAGTTCACCTCTGTCAGCCTACGGGTTTCAGAAGCACTTGAATACTTACCAGCATCTTTTGTGGAGATGAGTGGAAGCAAGCGATACAATTTCCTAGATCTGGAAAAATGTTCCTAATAAGTGTCAAACTCACTTTTTCCAAAACCACACAAATAAGAAATTAGGTATTAAAGACGAACAGAATAGAACAAACCCCTCATTTAAATGCTCATGGCCCTGGCCCAATAGCAAGCCAATGAGATCTGTAACCGAATTAACACCATTTAAAATTCTTGCTAAGTGTGTGGGTTCATTCATGCCTGAAATACTGACTTGCTGCCTATGACAGCCAATACAAAATCTTGATATATCTTGATTTTCACTGAAGTTCAAAACTGTCAAGTGATATATACGCCAGCAGGTATTTTAGCAACTGTAACTCACAATGGAAAGCAAAATATGTCATCCAGTTACTCAGTTAAACAGCTGTGGTTCATAACTCTAATTCACATGTTCACATGGGGATTACAGACAGTAAATTGACTGGTATGAATCAGTTTCACTCTAAGTAGTAGCAGTCTACAACTTCCTCTGGAGGGAAAGCAGAGGGACAGGCACTGATCTCTTCTCTCTGGTGACCAGTGACAGAACCCAAGGGAATAATAGGAAGTTGTGTCAGGGGAGGTTTAGGTTAGATATTAGGGAAAGGCTCTTCACCCAGAAAGTCACTGGAACAGGCTCTTCAGGGAAGTGGTCACAGCACCAAGGCTGCCAGAGTTCCAGAAGCATTTGGACAATGCTCTAAGGCACATGGTGTGATTCTTCGGGTGGTCCTGTGCCGGGCCAGGAGTTGGACTTCAGTGATCCCTGTGGGTCCCTTCCAACTTAGGATACTCTGTGATTCATGATAAATACGGATCAGTTTAATACCCTTGACACACATGATCTTTAAAGACATTGGCTAACCCTCTCAGCACATGTCTAAGGAACTGTTTAGCACAGAGTATCCCCAGAGTACCAGGCACACGCATCCAGGTATAAATCACTGCATCTCACATACTTCCAGACTAGGTCAATCATTGTTTTCCCAATGTTTCTCTCATAAAAGGCAGCAGCAGTGCTACCTGAGGAGCCTCTCAGCCAAAGCCAGACAAGGCACCTCTGCTGAAGCAGGGGAAGGAGAGGTCTCCATGGCAACGAGGGCCACAGCGCTCTCACAACCCCTCTTCTTCGTCTTGCCCTTGAACTAAATTTTTCTTCCAAAGAGAATTGCTTAGTAGTTCACCCAAACACACATAAAAAGCAAAAGCATAGTATCTATTCCAGACAGACTGCCATGGGTACAGCCTGAACTAGGCTTACTGCTGCAGGGCCCATGACTCCTGAGGCTTGCAACCAGCCATACAAAACCACAGGGGAAAATTATTACTGTAATACATTATTACAATGCAATTATTATTACATGCAAACACCACTCGTACCATCATTTGCTTGATGCTTTGTTTTAGACTTGATTTTCAGTTACTTTTTGCTTTGCCAGACTTTAACTATTCCAGCTAATCGACTACAAAGTTGATCTATGTGAAGTGCCTGGTTTAGAAGACTTCATCTAAAATAATTCCAATTTTTATTAGTGTGACACCAGTAGAAACAAAACAACATCCTTCCCATCCCCAAATCTTTTTTTAAATTCACCTCAGATGGTTCTACCCTTTCTGGGGGCAAGGCTATAAACTTTTGCTGGAGCTCTTGCAGACATGGACCTCATTCTTTAAAAATTCTCAGTCTAGCCTTGAATCATGTATCTGCATTAATATTTACTGCAAGATTCTCTGCTCCATTCTTTATAGAAGATACCTGTGGCCAATGTCACTGGTAGCTATTCAAAGACAGATATATTTATTCCTTATGTTAGTATACATTTGCCTTTACAAACATGTTACCTAGACTGCCAGTTAATTTAGGTTTGTACCCCAGAACAGACCTATCCCTTTATCAGTTACCGATTATTCTCAGGAGAAGGGAAAGAAGCCAGGAAATAACAGTTTTGAGGGAGATGAGGATATGGGCTCTCTCACTTTTAACATGGATTTTTCCACAGTTCACTTATTGGCATAGAAATTCACATACCATTAACTGCCGTTAAATGAGGGAGCTTATGAGTTGTATTTTTACTGAATCTTATGTCATGTTAAGCTTAGTCACCTATATCCCATTATAGAATCATAGGATAAAGTCACGGAATGGTTTGGGTTGGAAGGGACCTCAAATATCATCTAGTTTCAACCCCCATGCCATGGGCAGGGTCATCTTCCACTAGACTAGGTTGCTCAATGCCCCATCCAACCTGACCTTGAACACTTCCAGGGATAGGGCATTCATAACTTCTCTAGGCAACCTGATCTGGTGCCCCACCACCCACACAAAAAATAATTTCTTCCTAATATCTAACCTAAATTTCCCCTTATCATAGTTTGTGGTTACTATTCTATTCATATTTCCAAGATCTGAGAGTCTGCATTGGCTCCTGAGGTCACAGAATTAATCAGGTTGGAAAGACCTTTGAGATCATCAAGTCCAGCCTATGACCTAACACTACCATCTCAACTACACCATGGCACTAAGTGCCACATCCAGTCTCTCCTTAAATACGTTCAGGGATGGTGAATCCACCACCTTCCAGGGCAGTCCATTCCAGTGTGTAATCACGCTTTCTGTGAAGAAATTTTTGCTAATATCTAGCCTAAACCTCCTCTGGTGCTGTTTGAGACTATGTTGTCTTGTCCTGTCACTAGCTGCCTGGGAGAAGAGACCAACCCCCACCTGACTACAACCTCCTTCTAGGTAGTTGTAGAGGGTGATAAGGTCACCCCTGAGCCTCCTCTTCTCCAGGCTAACAATCCCAATTCCCTCAGCCTCTCTTCATAGCACTTGTGCTCAAGTCTCTTCACCAGCCTTGTTGCTCTTCTCTGAACCTGCTCCAGCACCTCAATATCCTTCTTGGACTGAGGGGCCCAGAACACAGTACTCAAGGTGTGGCCTCACCAGCACCGAGTACAGAGGCAGAATCACCTCCCTGGTCCTGCTGACCACGCTGTTCCTGATCCAGGCCAGGATGCCATTGGCCTTCTTGGCCACCTGAGCACACTGCTGGCTCATGTTCAGCTTTCTGTCTATCCAGACTCCCAGGTCCCTTTCTGCCTGGCTGCTCTCCAGTAACTCAGTAACTCATGACCAAGAACTCTCCTCTCTGCCTGCCCTAGATAATAAGTGATTTTAAGATTAATAATTATGGTTTACCCATTTCAAACATGGAATTATCTGATTCTTTACAAAATCAGAAATTTTTTAGAAAAACTTTATAAAATTTAGGACAAAAACAATAGGGAAAAGTCTGGCAATTCGCAAGTCTCTTCTTGATACTCCTGGTTGGCTCAACCAGTTAGATCCTCTGATGTACATGTTAAGGTCACATCCAGGTCCAAGCTTTGGCAAACTTATGACTAATAAAAATTCTAGAATCTAGTATCATTGTTATTAGTACCTAAAGTAAATAAATAAATTGAGGATTTGCTTTCAATGTACTTAAAAGTAACTATAAAAAAGAACAGTTTGACTCTTCCTTGCCCTCAGCAGGTATGATGAAACATTCACCATAGCACTGCTTTTTCCAGAACACAGTGAAAACTAACACAAGAATATCTCCTACAGTTACAGGTCTCCCCACAGGTCTCAAATAAGGATCTGAAATGGAAGGAAAAAAAACCCTAACATACATCGCTCTCACAACTACCACATTCTTCTGCATAGCAGGAATCTACATGAAATTCACCTACATATCACCAACTGTGACTTTTCTGTGTTGTAGGTCGTAGACCTCTCTGTGCTGTAGACTGCTGCTTATGTCAGACCCCAGTAATCATTATCAAGACTGAGTCATATACATTTGTTCCCCTTCAAGCTGGAAATAGAAACAATTTATCCCTTTAAAAGGGTAGTGCTATTTTGTCCTACAGCAAAGTGGCTTGGGAACACGGTGATGTTGTGAAATGCACAAACTTCACATCCACCCAACCAGAAAGGATTCAAATCCACACATCCTACCCTCTGAAGGGAGTGCCATCCATCTCATGCTTTATGGCGAAGGATAGTCTTAATTCCCCCTGAAGGGCTGCTCCTCTGTAAAGAGGAACTCGAGAGTTACTAGACCAAAGAATTGCTATTCTGCAGCTCAATCAAGGGACTCACCTGATGGACAAAAGAGTGGGATGCCACTCATGCTCTAAGTATCATGGCAGAGAACAAATGGTAACTTAATTAATGGCATTTGTGAAAGCATAAATGTGAAGTAAGCATGAAGCTGTTCTCCCCTGCTGATGCAGAGATCATGTGCACAAAACCCAAAAAATAAAGAACTAAAAGACAAAAGACAACTTTTCTCATCCAGTCTTATTATTTTAGGACACTATTAGCTGGCTGTAATTTTATGCCAGGTACTATCCAACATACAGAAAAAGACAGTCCTTTTCCCTATGTGCAAAACAGAAGGAAAACAAGAACCATGAGGATTATGCCCACTGGACAGAGGAATAACTGATGCCAAAAGACTCAGTGATTTACAGTAATAATCAGTAAGTGTATCGCTGACACTGTTCCAAGACCGTGCTTACCATCTTCTTAGGAATTATATAAGTTATATTAAATATAACCAAAAAGAAATCAGTATTAGAATTTATTACCATGACCAGATCAGGAAAACCAAAACCAAAACCTTGATAATAAGAGCCAATTATCATCAGCAAAGTTCTGCTGAACTCTCCTAAGAGAGACAGAAACTCTCTCAGTCAAGCCCTGTGTGAAAAGTCTTACCATTACCAGTAACCAGCTTTGAATGATTTTACTGAAATCTAGCTTACTGATCTCCCAAACAGTGCTGACTTGACTCACTATAAGGCTTATTTTGCTCTTTTTTTTTCTAAGAAATGCACATGTATTCCTAACAAAGCAGCTTACCATGAGCACCTAGAAAGCAAACGTACACACATTTGTCAAGTTATATGGCAATAGTTTACTACCACATATCTAAAGTCTAAGATTCCTACTGTAAGAATAACAAGTAGGCTAGATTGCATATGCTTATACATATTTAGAGCATAAAGTATTCCAAAGGATTCATTTACAATCTGCAGGACACAAACACCGAATTACTGCAGTGTGAAAAAGAAATTCAGCAGAACTTGTTTAAAACACTCCACACCTTTTTCTATGTTAAAGAGAATAGATCACACTGCAGCTGAAAATAAGGGTGCAATCAATCTATTTAATTTTTGCCCATTTAAATTCTGATAGAAAAGTAGACTTTTCTGAAAGGAAATGGGAGAACTGGCTATCCTGGATATATAAAAGGCTGAGGTTCTTAATGACTTCTTTTCCTCAGTCTTCAACTCCAAATGCTCTAGCTATTCTGACCAGACCGAGAAGACAAAGGTAGAGACTGGGAGGATGAAATCCCTAAACCCACTATAGAAAAGGATCAGGTTCAAGACCATCTTAGGAACCTGAATGTGCATAAGTTCATGGGTCCTCATGAGATTCATCCTCCAGTCCTGAGGGAACTGGCTGATGAAGTCGCTAAGCCACTATCTATAATTTTCAAGAAATTGTGGCAGTCAGGTGAAGTCCCTGACAATTGGAAAAAGAGAAACATAACCCCATTTTGATAAAAGGGAAAGCAGAAGAACCAGGGGACTGTAGACCAGTCAGTCTCACAGCTGTGCCTGGCAAGATCGTGGAGCAGATTCTCCTGGAAGCTATGCTTAGGCACATGAAAAGTAAAGAGGTGATTGGTAATAACCAACATGGCTTTACCAGGGGCAAGTCATGCCTGACGAATTTGGTGGCCTCTACAATGGGGCCACAGAATTTGTAGATACGGACAGAGCCACTGATATCATCTACCTGGACTTATGCAAAGTGTTTGACACTGTCCCGCACGACATCCTTGTCTCTAAATTTGAGAGACATGGATTTGATGTGTGGACCACTCGGTGGATAAAAAACTGGCTGGATGGTCACACGCAGAGAGTTGTGGTCAGCGCTTCACTGTCCACGTGGAGGCCAGTGATG
>NW_008659646.1:0-9944 GCF_000695815.1 Acanthisitta chloris | reverse complement strand
ACACATAATCACGGAATGATTATATGGGTGCTTTTATTGAAGAGCTCTGGGAGTCGGGGTACAGACCCAAATCTGACTCCGACATGGTTCTGAGATGGATACATTTTTATACTCTTCTCTTACATAACCATGGTATAGTCATATGTTAATCATTACTTTGGTATTGTTCTATTGATTTCATCCAAGCATGATTCGAGTTCTCTTTCATCCTTGTTATGCTTCACCCAAGCATGAGTTTCAGTCCCCCTTCCATCATTGTTGTATTTCACCCGAGCATGAGTTCGAACCCCCTTTTCCATGATGGTGGTATAATTATCTGTTATTTAGGGGGTACGTACAGATAGGTACCCGGGTGTACTTGCACAGGTACACATCGACCTGCTAAGATAATAATCACTCTTCTCATTAAGACCTATTCTAGCTACCTTGCCACTAAGGCCTACTTTAGCTACCTTGCCACTGAGGCCTACTTCAGCTAGCTTGCCACTAAGGCCTACTTTAACTCCCATGATTTTAGAAACATTTTATCCCATGTTATGAGCTGCAAGTATGGGAGACTTTATACTATAAATACTGTTAGGTGCCCAAAATAAAGTATATTTTGGGTGGGCTAAAGATTTAGTTAAAATAAGGTTAATGATTTTGTTTATTTTATGTTTATTGTTGACGTTGATACCATGTGTTTATAAGGTTAATTTCTGGAAGGATTAGTAAAGCCATGAAGCAAGTCTGGATTGCTCAAAAAACAAACAGGGGGTATGTTGGGAGAATTTCTGTTTGCTAATGGACATGTGAGCAATCCGGCCTTGCTAGCAGGGCCTGAGTTGACTGCAAGCTAAGTTGGTCAAGGACGCAGGTGTGGTTGGAATGAGAAAGAAGGTAGCAAGATAAACAACTCCCGGGTGTGGTATGCAGATGTTGAAGATAGTTAGGGGTGGAGAATAATGATTAAGCATTTTATGACTGATATGTTAATAACCAATTATATTGTGTGTAAGGCCGACTAGTGGTAGTAGTTAACCAATAATCAGTAGATGCTTATAATAGGTGGGTATAAAAGAATCACTTTTTGTAAAAAATAAAAGACATTCACGCGACATTCACGAAGGTAATAATGGCGTCGTCTCTTTGTATGCGAACTCACGCATTAAAGAAACAAGCTTACTTGTATTTTAGGTTTAAAACAGGAAAAGAATAAGTAAGGTAATACACTTAATCATATAATGCACTTAATCATTGGTTTAAAGCAGCAAAAGATTAAGCAAGGGAAATAAGCAAGTTAATGCACCTAATCATTACTACAAAGAATTAACAATAGTGATTAAGAAGGATGCATCACCGATTGCCCTAATACTTTACCATCATCCAGGTCTGTGCTTCAGCTGGGGAGCCCCTGTCGCAGAGAAGGATTGGAGAAGAGCTCCCAGCAACTGGAAAATCCTACACAGTTCATCCAGTCATAGGTGAGGTCTCCATCTTCACTGTGAGAGGGCCCAGCTCTTATATACTTGAACAAACAAATCTATAAATCTTATATGCACAGAAATTTCTGGTGAATTGACTTGTCTCCTTGGGCACATCCTCTGGATCTGGCCAGGATCCGGGACATGTCCAAGGAGTTCCTGTTTTGTCTAATTACTATTTTTTAAATAGTTTCTACAGATCCTTCCCATGGTCATATTTCTTACTGATATGATACTGGTCAGGATGTTCACTCAGTCGTCAACTCTGGCTCAAGATTTATGGTTTAGGCATTTTTATATCAGATGCATGCCAGGGTCCTGAGGGAAGTGGCAGATGTAGTTGCTAAGCTGCCCTCCATCATATTTGAGAAGGTATGGCAGTCAGACAATATCCTCACTGAATGGAGAAAAGGGAAACATCACACCCATTTTTAAAAAGGGTTAAAAAAAAGGACTCTGGAAACCTCCAATCAGTCAGTCTCACCTCTCTGCCCAGTTGGATCTAGATGAGCTTTAAAGGTTCCTTCCAACCCAAGCCAATCTATGATTCGATTATATATTACATACAAATAATCTGCAATGAAAAAGGTATTTTGGTTACTATGACATCTGTAAAGTCTGAAAACGGTAGGGTTTTTTGTTTCTCACCCAATCAGGTTCTGCCCTCCTCCTACACTTATTTTTGTGCACTGAAAAAAAAAAAAAGAAGAACCTGTCATAGTACCTGAGTCAGTATGAATATCCAGTGCAGCAGAGACAATTGAGGTTCCAAGAGGAGCTGTGCTTCTGAAGCTGCTCAAACCACTTCATATGCTACTAGCATTTCCTAGTGTAGTGGGTCCCAGAGCCTTTATATCACAGAGGTCAATCTCATATGGTGATTTATGCTAGAGGCTTCAGTTGAGACCATGCTTCCCAGCTGCATTCTCAAAAATCCACAATGCAGAAACCTTGGGTTTCTTCTTGAGTACAGGAGCAACTATAATAGTTGAGGGTTGGGCTCTCTGGTTTAGCTACAGTACCTGTTTGTATGTCCTTAGATCGAGAGACTCTCAGTATCCATTTGTGTGCCCTTAGAGTCGGGCATCCTCTTGCTCTTTTGAGGGCACTGGAGAGAGTCTTGGTAGGCATAGGTAAGACCCTGACACAGTGTTACAAGTCCCCATGTCTCATTGGGACAGGCAAGGCTCCTCTCCTTCAAATGGTGTACTAATTCAACAGGATTACATCCCTGTTCAGGTGTAAAACACCAGGCTTATTAGAGGTGATAATGGCCCTAGGCACCTTTCCAAATCCTCCCATACACCCTGCCATCCACCTCGGGCCATGTTCCTGTTTGACATGCCCAATCAGTTGCTTAACCTGACAAACAATTATCAACATAAGACCCACAACACACACCAGTGAAAATAATCTGATTGCATAGGAAGATTCAAGAGATAGAGATGCCATTACAACAAGTCTGAAAAGACCCTAAGTGCCATTCTTCATTCTGTCCACAAAGTGACCCTTGGCAGAGAGAAAGGGAAATGCGCAATTGCCAGTTGTGTCTGTGAGTGTTCTCAAAGTACTTGGGCAGCAGTAATGTGGGCCCCAAATATCATATTCGCTACAAGGCCAGTGCTTTTACAGCATAGGAGAAGAGAAGACTGCATGGAGACCTCATAGCAACTTTTCAATATCTGAAGGGGGCCTACAAGGGAGCCAGAGAGGGACTCTTTATTAGGAACTGTAATGATAGGACAAAGGGTAATGGGTTCAAATTGAAGGAGGGGAAGTTTAGGTTAGATATTAGAAAAAGATTTTTTACCATGAGGGTGGTGAGACACTGGAACAGGTTGCCCAGGGACGTGGTGCATGCCCCAACCCTGGTGGTGTTCAAAGCCAGGCCGGATGAGGCCTTGAGCATCCTGGTCTAGTGGGGAGGTATCCCTACCCATGGCAGGGGGCGTTGTGACCAGATGATCTATAAGGTCCATTCCAACCCCTAAAATTCTATGATTCTATGATTCATAGTTCTCTCAGGCAAAGCAAAGCAAAGTAGTAAACAGCACAGCAAACAGACCCAAAAAATGCAAATTGCTATTAACAAACCTTAGAGTTTGATGCACAGTAAGAAAGGGATACTGTATCAGAGCAGGGAAGGAAGCACCTAAGTCATCTACCATGGAAAACAACACCTGTTGGGGCCTGGCTAGCAGAGGAGCTGTAACTTGAGCAATGGTTAAAGGAATGCTTAAGCAATTAAAAACAAGACACACGAAGTAGGTCTTGCTGACCTTGCTTCTATCTTCATGCATTCCTGTGTCTTCAATCCAACACCTTAGAATGGTCTTGTTCTCTCCTGCTGCCAGGGGTTTTAGGTTTAGTTTTAGTTTTACTGCCTTATAGATAAGATAAGTCATCTGGCTAACAAGCTGGGAATAGTGCTGTTGTCTAGGTTCTCATGGACACTGCTCTTGTTATCAGTTTCCCAGGGTGTGAGAGCGGGATGCAGCTTAAACTTGTAACCTATCATAAATAAGAACTGTATGCATTGACAGGTTGAGCGACCAATCCAAAGTTATGTGATCAGCACGAAGCTGCATGTATGGGCGACTTTATACTATAAATACTGTTAGGTGCCCTAAATAAAGTTGGCTATCAGAGCATCATATTGGTGTGTGCTGTAGTCCGTCCCTCACAAGGACCCCAACAAACACCCTTTATTGCTGAGCATAACATTATATGGTATCAATTTGGCCACTTTGGGTCAGCTGTTGAGGCTGTGTCCCCTTCCTAACCTCTTGCCCACCTGTAGCTTACTCTCTGGGGAAGGAGAGTGAGAAACAGAGAAAGAGTTGACACTGTGCAAGCACCATTCAGCAGTAGCCAAAACATTGATGTGTTATTGACACTGTTTTAGTCACAAATGCAAAACACAGTGCCATGGGGGGAAGGGGGGACTATGAAGCAAATTAACTCCATTCCAGACAGATCCAGTATAGTGTCCTAACAGAACTATCTGGTTTTCTGTTAGAAGATTGTCATAACAGTAAAATGCTGCAAGAATTCCAAGCTACTCTCTATAAATATCCTGTTTCAGATGTAACTTTCACATTTAGCAAGTGGTGACGTTCAATTCTCAGCAATCAGAGAATTACTTAATTTTGGCCAGTAAAGCCCCCAGATGAGGTTGCAGCTAGGAATCATGAGCACCAGCTATTCTGGCTCTTTTTAGACAGCCATCTTCTTTGCCTTTAGTATTCTTGTTTTAGGTACACATTTGCAGCCTCTGAGTTTCCCATGCAAGAGGAATTTGCAGAGAGGTTGCGCTGCACTCTCCCCAGTGGTTCTTCTGCCCCTTAAGGCTCTGTTTTACTTTATAAGTAGGCTTTTCCACCTGAAGCTATGCTTGTTATCTTTAATCACATTTCTTGGTGTCTGAATCAACAGACAGAACTAGAATCCTGTTATACACAGAGCTTAATCAGATTCCGAACTCAAAGATAAGAAAACGAATGACATCAGCAAAAATATATCTGTAATAGTGGTGCCCAGAAATCAAAGTGGGAGGTGCATAAATTATATTGGTTCTGAAGGGAGTTATAAGAGGGTAGATTTAATTAATATAATGAAGAAATTCTTTACAATAAGGGTGGTGAGATGCTGGAACAGGATGCTCAGAGAAGTTGTGCATTCCCCATCCCTCAAAGTGTTCAAGGTCCGGTTGGCTGGTGTTTTGAGTAATGTCCCCTTGTGAAAGATGTCCCTGCTCATGGCAGGGGGGGTGGATGAGATGATCTTTAAAGGTCCCTTCCAACTCAACCCATTTTATGATTCCATGATTCACTTATTAAGCTGTCTCAACCCACACGTTTTTCTCACTTTTGCACTTCTGATTCTTTTTCCCATTCCACTGGGTGAAACTTAGCAACCAGCCTGTCATGGGTTAACCCCATTCTGCAACAAAGTACCAGGCAGCCACTTGCTCAGTTCTCCCCACCCAGTGAGATGGGGAGGAGAATGGGAAAAAGGTAAAATTAATGGGTTGAAATAAGAACAGTTTAATAATCTAAATAAAGTAAAATATGATAATAATAATAATCGCAACAACAACAATAATGACAAGGAGAGAGACTAACAGAACCCAAGAGAAACAAGTGATGCATGATGCAATTGCTCACCACCTGCTGGCTGATGCCCAGCCAGTCCCTGAGCAGCATTTCTAAAACATTTTGCCTCCCTGGCAGATGACAAGATTGATGCATCTAGCAAAGCCACCATTTTGGTCAAAAAATTTAAAGTCAGTTAAATGGGACAACTGTGTCATTGAGTGACTCCAGTTTCATTCTGTGTTCTACTATTATTATTAACTATACTATGTTTGTTACAATGTATGCAATTGCTAGTGTGATGTAGTTAGCTATAATTTTTAAAGAAAAAAGGAGAATATGTTAGGGCCTGGCTAGCTGAGGAGCTGTAACTTGAGCAACAGTTAAAGGAATGCTTAAACAATCAAAACAAGACACAAAGTAGGTCTTGCTGACCCTGTTTCTATCTTCACGCATTCCTGTGTCTTCCATCCAACACTTTATAATGGTCTCGTTTTCTCCTGCTGCCAGAGTTTTTAGGTGTGGTTTAGTTTTACTGTCTTATAGATAAGTCATTTTGCTAACATGCTAGAATAGTGCTATTATTTAGATTCTCATATACACTATGTAATCCTTGTTATCAGTTTCCCAGGATAAAAGAGCGGGATGCAGCCTAAAATTATAACCTTGTGGAGAATAACCTTAGGGGTGGAGAATAATGATTAGGCACCTTATGATTGATATGTTAATAACCAATTATATTGTGTGTAAGGTGGGCTAGTAGTAGTAGTTAACCAATAATAAGTAAGCGACCTTACAGTATAAATATGTGTGTCTTTCACAGTAAAGGTGTGCAACAATCGTAACCATATTGCTATTTGTTTGTACCACGGCAGCTGGCTCCGGCCTTGGGATCCCTCAACAGACAGTAAATAGGTGCTTCATTGCTTCTCAGGTAAGGAATCTTCAATTAATAATACTTTACATGCTTTTCTGGTGGCACTCATTCTAATGTGGATGGGTGGTTGACTCAACTTTGCATAGTCAACTTCTCCTAGATCCTTTCTGTTATTCTTGTGCTTTTCATTCTCTACCCCCAGAGTGTCCTATCTGTTATGCAGGGGCACTTCAGGGGAAGGGGGAAAGTTCTTCCTTCCACTCTGAGCAGAGGTAAGAGTCCAGTCTCCTTCATCTCGTGAATTACTTGTATCAGCCAACTCAAGGTTGAATTCAGGCTTACCTTCCCCTTGCACAGCCTGGCTTTAAAGCCAGGCTGACGCTCAGCCTGGGACAGCATGCAATATCATATATAGATCGTCCACTCACATTCCTGGATACTGTGCTGCTGGTTAAGCCCCTCTTGTTACATAGCTACTCATTTGAAGAGTTGTTCTAGTTGGGCACACTTACAGCTATGATGTACAATGCTGCCTTCAGATGCTAGGAAGACTTTCAGGTGCTGGAGCTCCACACAACCTGAGGTCTGGACAGCTATTCCAGTCCTTGCAAAGTCTGTTTGGATGGAGATGACAGTATAGCTAGGCTATAGTACTTCTGTTTGGGTTTCAGCTTCATTCTTGCAGTTGCAGTGGGTGAACACAATCTTCTCTTAGCAGGTTGATATCTCCTTGTAGTTCTCAGAAAAATGGCCCACTTACTTATAAAATGGCAATTATTTTGAGAAATGTTCTTGTTCTAATTATAACTCCCTGGACACCTCAAACTTCTAGGTAGATTTGTACAGTTGCCAACTGGCTGGGGTGACCATTGGGGCTGCAGCCTAAGCCTGTGGGTGAGCAGAGCAGGCAGAAGTCCAAAAACAGGCAGGGGGCACTGCCCTTTGCACCTACTCCTTCATGGAAATTGTTGCACAAACTGCCAGTGCTGCTGCAACTGATACCACTCCCTGTTTACGCACCCTGGTCTCTGGCACTCTCTAGGGGCTGGTTATATGTGGCTTCCCACACTTAGAATTGGCAGCAGGGACCGCCAACACTGCCCCACTCTCGACCATCCCTCTCACAAGACCTAGTGGCTTGTACCTCCACACCCATAGCCTAAGAGTGTCAGGGACTCAGAAAGCTCCTTCAGATGCTCCTGGGAGCCTCACAGGCTGCTGCTGCTAGAGTTGGCTTCCTGTCAGTATCATACATTCTGTCCCCATTTTTCCTCTTCTTTCAGCATCTGCTCACAAACTTGGTGGAAAACAAATCCCTTTATATGAATCAGTGTAGACATAAGACTATAATAAACAAAGAAACAAAACTTAAATCCTGACTAATGTTGGGAAATGCATTGTTATAACCTATAGTTGGATTTAAAGCAATATGTACATGCAAATAATCAGAATACTGTAACTTTTGTATCATATATCTGGGCAATTTTTTGGTTTTATAGAAATAATGTTTCAAAGAGTAGCTAACAGCAAATGCATTTTTCATTATTTCAATGGTAGAAGCAACCACTGGATGGCTGGTGATGTATCCTATGCCTCATGCCACTGCCCAGAACACTATCTTTGGCCTTGAAAAGCAAGTTTTGTTGTGACATGGCACCCCAGAAAGAACTGAGTCATACAACAGGACTCATTTTAGAAATAGCCTCATAGACACCTGGGCCAATGACATATGGACATATATTTATATATATACACACAAGCATGAGTATCATTCTCTTAGTCAATGGCTGTCTCTCCGAAATGTTTGTTGAGTACATTTAGTCCATGACTAGGTTCTGGCTACCCTACATGTCTTTCAGGGCAGGAGGGCTGGTGTGCTGTTGGGTCATTGCAAGCAGCATCAGAAGATCATGACTTGTATATCTGGAGTAGTCCATACTCATTGTCCATGGGAATTATAGCATACAGTGGCAGTATAATTCAGTAACCAATATAATACAATTTTAACATTACTGACTGTTTCAACCCAAAAAAACAACCCCCCTTGAGGTATACATTGTGCTTTCCCATCCTTCTGCATTAGTCACCAAGTGCACCCAGGTCCTTGAGAAAAAGCAATCCCATGGCAAACTGCTGAGTTTTAAAATAAAATGAAACCTAAAAGAATTATATCATACATTATATGAATGTATTAGGAATTATATGAATAATTCTCCTTTGTCTAAATATTTATCGCACTAGTAGAAAAGCATCAAGAGATGTTATACCCACCTGAGCTAGAATTAGTAACTAACTCCCAAAATAAATGAACTATGATTCATAAATATTTTTATTTGTAGATAGGATGCTGGACCAAAGTTTTCAAATATTAAGTGAGGCAATTACTTCAGTGTCACTTTGATGAAAATTGTGTGCTCATGGAAACTACCCAGGCCAGAATTTGGGCCATATGCTAGGGAACATCAGTGTACTATTATTCTACCTTACAATGCAGGGGGTAACGCATCCTATGTATTCTATTATTGTCTCCACAAGCTGTCAAAGCAGGTGGGGGCAGTGATTGTTATCTCCTCATCCCTGATGGCTCCCTCAGGGGGCTATCTATGCTTAATGGGCTGTCAGGATCCATGCATGCATAGAATTACATGTCACATTGTGAGATGCTTCAACCCAAGGGGGGAGCCAAGGATTCCCACATGGATATAAGCTGGGGTTTGGACCAGCACAGATGCCCTTTGCCTGCTGGATACACAGAGGACAAGAGGAGCCACTGGACGTCCAGGTGAAGACCAGATCTGTGGGAGCACTGCTCCAACAGACCCATCACTCCAGGAGGACTGTAGCCACCGTTGAATCGGACTACTACCAAAGCCCTGACTGACAGGGTGTCAGCATACTTTCTGACTCTGTCAGTGATTTTATTTTTGTGCTGTTGCATTTGTTGTTTTGTTTTTCCTATTAAATTGTATTTCTGACTTGGAGTCTCTCACTGGTTTGCTTTCAAACCAGAACATATTTTGGCGCCCAACGTGGGGCATGATAATGAGAAAAGTCAGAATTACAATTTTTGTATTGAAGAAGCCACCTATTCACTATGATGCTAAAAATGCTTACATGGGTCTTGTACCTAACTCTCTATACTTTTCCGCACGTGGGGGGGAAATACCTGCCGGTTGTAATACTCCTGTATAGACCAGGGTACGGTATAAAAATTGTATATTCGTATATTATATCTACAAAAACTCCTAGGTAATGAACATCATTAGGAGTATATACTCAATTTTGTTTGCTGGTCCTAGTCTAGGCTTCTACTTCTGGAGCCTCATCAATTGCACACAGCCCCTGGTGGGAGGAGTAAAGAACTTTTTGTGCAGCCGTTCAGGCCTGACACAGCAGTTTTTGCAAATATGGAGTTCTCTGAATGTCAAGGATGGCGTAAATTTGTTGTTGGTTCTGTTTGTCATGGCCTGTACCACGTATACGATGCTTAAAGTCAGAACACTTGGTGTG
>NW_008659645.1:20552-36095 GCF_000695815.1 Acanthisitta chloris | reverse complement strand
ATATATATACTTATATATGTAAACTGCAAATGCAGATTGAATAATTTAAAAATAAGGTTGCATTCTAGAGAGGATTGCTGTGTGCTTTACAACACTTTTTTCCTATTGTATGAGCACATTTTGGCTTAGCAAATATCATCTACAAGCTTTGCCCCATTAATCCCTCGATAGGTTACCCTGCTGGGTCGAACCAAGACCCCATGGTTCAGCTTACACGTGAAGTAGCGTTTTTCCCCCACAGAACCATCATTCTTTCCCTTGGCACTTCGGAGCTCAAGCCCAAGCCATATCCCTGGTGCAAAGTCTGTAGGACCAATGTATCTGATTGTCCCCATTTCGTTGGAGCTGGTCAGGAGAACCTGAGAGCCTTCGTGCAGCTTCACTGGTCCCTCAGGGTGAGCTGTAGTGGAACTGCTCCAGCTGCGCCGTAACACAGAGCTCTTAGATCTAGTTAGAAAAGGAAGGAAGAAAGAAGTGGTGGGGTTTTTTTCTATAAAATAACCAGGGCAAATCTGGAATTCAGTGAAGTACAAGAGGAAAGATACTCAAATCCCCTCTTAAAAAAAATGACTTGATGTCCCTAGCAAAACATGAAAAAACAGTCACAGGCTAGTACACCTGGTAGTCTGAAATACTGGAAAAGCTATTAACTTTCACCCAATACTAGGATCGACAATATTTGAAGTAGGTGATAGCATTGGTAAATTAAGGCATACAGAACATTTTATTTGGGGCCAGAAAGGTGTTAACCAAAACAACTTTTAATGTGCAAGTGTCAGTCAGGATCACCAGGACAAAGTGAAGTCCTTTAGCAAGACCCTCTGAACTTCACCCACGTGTGTGAAAATACAAAAATTGGGAGTATATGCAGTGATGAATGACTGGAAAACAATTTTAATGCCAACCTGAATTCAAGGACTGTAGTCTGGGATACCCATGATAAAACAGACCACTACGGGTCCATATTCGAAGGAAAAAAATGAACCTATAAGGTCTAGATATTCTACATGTATAAAGATTTTCTGTTGAACAACAAAAGTAAAGCTAACAGTCAGCTCAGGCACTTAAAACTAGGAACACTCACCTAAGAAAGGAGTTTCTTCTGTTTATCTCCTTTTGTGAAGAGGCAGAAGTGGTGCTTAGACTGCGTCTAAAACCTAAGTGGAAAGATTTATAAGTTGTGTAGGACTTCTTAAAAAGAACCTTTTATGAACTTATACTCTGTTCTCTTTTATACTCCCTTCCACTACATTTGCTACACAATTCCCTCCTCTAATTTGGAGATTAAGTGATGAAACTTCTCAGGAAATTATGTGTCCATGACACATTCAGATTTTCAGAGGGGACAGAAATTAAACAAACCAAACAAGGGTAATCTGCAGCAGCCTTTTCACAAAACACTTAGGTAAGCAAAAATACCTGCTTCAAGTATCTCACACAGGTTTTAGTAATGGACCTCACCCTACACTGATCAATCTCAATTTAGGTTAAGGAGCAGATTCAATTTCTGGTTATCTCTGATAGGGACACAATGCAGTCATAAGGGAAGATGCCAACAATCTTAATTTTGACATGACTGTTTCTGCCAGTGTAGTGTTAATAACAACAGAGTACTTCACAGTTCCTTCTGCAGGATAGATTTTTAAGAAGGGAGCAGCCAGACTATCAACTGGCATTTGGGTTCATTGGAAATCTGTGCTCCTGGAAGAGCTGCCTCTGTGCAGTAGTTCTGGCCATAGAGCAGGGCCTGCTGTATGCTGTCTAAGCCAAACCACAATGCCTTACACTCCTACCTGGAAAAGTGTGATTTATTTTATTCCATGAAGTCTCTGAGAGAGAATCCAGAGAACCTGTTAGTCTGAAAAGTAGTAACACAGCAAAGAAGTTATTTCAACTAAATTCTGAACAAACCTACTGGTTTCTTGTCAAATATTGATGAAGTTTTGATTCCTTCCCTTCTCCATCCACCCCCAAGAGACACCACTGTACTCAGGCTGGTATGTAAGAAGTGCCCAGAGCAAACTAGTCTGAGTTACCTGACTTTTACTCAGCAAGACAGCATGTATAATTTTGAGGCAAGTTCTTAACAGTTTGCCTGAGCTGGGATATTCAGAGAAATAAAAGTAAGAACATGTCTGGCAGAGTAACTACATAAAAATACAGGAGGAAAGACTGCAGAACTCATGGGATGCTCATCCTGAAACCAAACAAAAAGACTACACACAAGAGGAGGATGCTTTGGACCCTCGGTGCAGTTAGCTGTTATGAGAATCGTATTTCCAGACATGTCCAAGGACTACTTCTTTTTCTACCTGAATTTAGCTGAGCACATCAGGATTGGGTCATGAAAATAAAGTTTCATGAACAGAGACTATCAGAGGCCCTGGAATAAAAATACTTCCAATAGCTGCAAGAGAAACAATGGGAGCTGCACTTCCAATAAAAAGCTGATCTAAATCCCACCAGGCTTTTAATGGAAGTTATAAACTTCCATTAGCAGAAGAAAACATTTGTGTCTTCCATACCTGCTCTAAAACCCTGTTTCCCTCTGGAAATGTACAAAGAAAGCATTTGGCAACCCAACCATTACAACAGCTTCAGTGCTCACCTCTGCACACGAGATGGTGGTGCGAATATACCGTATCTGGGAAGGCAACTGAAGTACTGCACTCCTCCCACGGAGCCATCGTTCTTCCCATGAGGCTTGTCCAATTCAATTCCACACCAGAATCCTACATTTCAAAAGAGTAAAGTCACGGCATTCTGAACAAAACACCAGGCTTTTCTTCATCTAGACAGCTGGCACAGTTGGCATTCACTCACAGCAAGGAAAACAGTTTCTAGTTAGAAAATTTCCAGATAATAATAATAGCAAATAGGTGTATTATAAAAGAACTATGTAACTATGCAAAAATTATACCCTAATAAATCTAAAGATAATTATCTCAGCATTTTTCTATGCTCTCAAGAAAATTACTGACATTTTAATTAATACAGAAAATGTAAAACCTTTGAGATACAGAGATCTCTCTCTGTCTCTCTCAAAGGTTTAGTACATATATATATATATACACACACACAATTACACTAAAGCCAAATGGGAAGTCAGTGAAGGTAACAGTGGCTATTTGACAAGAAAGAGACAGGAGAGAATAGCAGTGCTGGTTCAAGTTTCCCTCTTTAGTCCTCTGACCACTGGTTTATGCCTCATCAGAGATCACCAACAGTAAAATTAAAGTTTTGATATTAATTCATTCCTTCTCTTCATCTAGCAAGTTCTAATTAATACAAACTGCAAGGCTGGTAGTATGATATCAGGAGAAGGGTGGAAGAATCAGAACTGGCCAGCAATTAATCTCATACAGAACACTGAATAGGCATCAAGATGTTAATGAGCTTGATCGTTCATAACCTGTGATAAATGTGAGCTAATTACGTAAAGGTGCTAAATCTCATACTCCATTAGTAGTCCTTATCCTATCCATCCCCAAAAGATTCAAAATTTAATTCAAGTCACTTGGTACTAAGGCACTGGATAAACGGTAATGTTAATTATCAATTCAAGAAACTGAGGAACGGCAGCTTATGAATTAAAGGGGCTCAGTACATCAGACAGTCCCCCATTCCTGCACTTAGAATTAAATCAAGATCTGCATTGCAGCAAAAGGAACAAAGTTTGGAAAACTTCCAGAGCTTTGATACACATTAAAATGGAAATACTTTAAAAAGCATCTGTTACATTTTCTATAAATTACTGGGATAGCAAATGGTGAAGATTTATCATCTTTCTATCCTCACTTCTTACAAAGTCATGTTTTCCTCCAAAAAATTTTATTCCTGATTTCAAGTGCAGAGGGAGGAAACTCACACTACTGGGCAGCTGTTATAGTGAATTTGGGAAACAGTCCTTTGCTCATTGTTTACATGGTAAGCATCAACACAGAGGTTAAGAGTGATGACATGAAATTGTCACTTAGTTAACTGCAGTATCTTAAGCCTAAAGTGAAACTGGGGAAAACTGAGGAAAGGGGAGAAGGAAAAAAAGTAAGTAGCTTGTATCACAATCTTGCATTCTAACATTTTTTTTAATACTGATGCCACCAAGTGTCATGACAGAGTATTACCGATCACCTATCAACTCTCACCTAAACTAGGTACTTACACTAACACTTACCAACTGGTTTTGCATTACTCTTGCAGTAAAAAGATGATAGATAGGCCCACGAAGAACATAAATTTGGTTACAAAAAAATAGCATTCAGAAATTAATTTCCAGAATGTAGAACAACTGGCTGCCCTTGAGAACACTTGGCTTCATTGCAAAGTGGTTTTTAGCATGAGGAAGGGAGAAGCTGAAAGGGAGAAGGATGAGAAAATGGTGGAAGGGACTGGGGTTTTTTTGAGATGTCTGTACCTTTGTCTGTCCTGTGACCTAAAGGTTTGTTAGTTAAGACTTATATGTTCACAATTACCTTCTTAAATATGACAATAAGTTAAGAATGAGACAGGTACACGACAAAAGAATGCCAATATTGCAAGAAATAAGCTGTGTCAAAAAGGCTTACTACAAAAAGTAAGGGCATGTGATCTCCATAAACTATATACCCCTTTGGAGACTAAGCTGAGGATTTTCAGAAAGTTTCAACATCACAGTATTTCTCCTAATTAAATGGACAAGTCACATTTTAAACCACTAATTTTTTCCTGCCAGTTGTAAACCAAAAAAAAAAAAAAAAAAGAAAAATCAGCAAAATATAGGAGAAAGAACTTGGAGACAAACCAGCACTTCAGAATATTTTTAGAAGTGAGGAAAAAGATGGAGTTCTCTTAATGTTCATGTGTTCACATGTAAACTATTCCATACTGATTCGACAACATACACAGAGTATTGCAAATACCTGGTGCAAATTTTGTAGTCCCACAAAATCTAACGGTGCCTGTTCTCTGTCCTACCACCAGAACTCTGTCTCCAACTTGAATTTCTCCATCGAAAGCATTTTTCCTTGTAGTTGGAGAACTATACAATCCTGGCCAACAGAAGAGTAAGATCTGAAATTAGTGGCATTATATCTTTAAAGTTTAATAAAGTGAGCGAACTGATTGCTAAACAGAGTATCTATCTTTAACACAGCATACCTTTAACACATAGCAACATACCACAAATTTTGCTTAGACATAGACTTGCTTTGTGCCAGCATGAAAACTGTGGAGTACAGCCTTTTCTCTGCTCTGAAAAGGTATAGTTATAGAAACACCTTTCCTCTTGAAGATGTTCTAAAGATCTTTCTAAAAGTTGCCAAACTTAGTTCAAGAAAGACACTTGTGAAGTAGTTTAACCATAAACCTATCTCAGATTCTGAAACAGCACAGGTAGTTCTACATGAGTCATCAACGCAGCAGTAACCTCCTGCCTGTGAAAATTCACCTCGATAAAACAGACCATACCAGCACTAATTTTAGATGAGGCAGAAGACACTCTAGTCAGTGGCTTTTTATTGCTGCTAGCTGAGTTCCGCCTCTTGGAGTAATTCCGTTTGCCTTCCAAGGAGGTAGTAGAAGAGGAAGAGCTGCTGTACCCAGGAAAACCTAAAGACATAAACGAAATTAGTCCTTCAGGGATCATATTTGGAAAAGGGCAGATTAAGTAGAAGGGAAAGCTTCTGTAACATCAAAGTTATCTGTTCTCCATAGTGAGCAGAATACAGAGTAAAGAACCAAAATCAGAAGTTGTTAAGTAGCATTTACACAAACACCTGTCAAGTGACCCTGCCTTGGGAATAAAGGTGATAGCTGAGTGCTGGAAAAAGACTCCAAAAGCCTCATCTTTATTACTCCATGAAAGTTCAACTAAACAGTCCCAGGTGTATTCATTAAAATATGTGAGCCTTAGTAATAAGAGCTCATACCATCACTCTTTCAGCATCCAGCCTATTAAAGATTTGATGAGAGTGGAAGGAAGGTGATATTATGTGAGTGAATTATTGTCTGGATTAAAGCCTACTATATTCCATTACATACTGTATTAATATTAAAACCTGTACTATAAAATAAGAATGGGAAATAAATCACTTTTATCTCCATTTGCAAATCCTAATGTCTAAACTGTCCGATTAAGACATAAATCACTTTTATCTCCATTTGCAAACCCTAATGTCTAAACTGTCCGATTAGATTTAATGTTCAGCTTTCCTACTTCCTTTTCAAGGCTCTCCCACTTCTCCCCTCTTCCATCCCCTTCTGCCCAAACTGAGACAGGGTACAGCCAAGACACAGCCTCATCCTATCAATGTGAAAAATTGAGATAATATTGCTTATGGAGCTTTCCAGAATTCTGAGAGACTTAATTCCTTACTTTTCCCAAAATGCCTTGATATCAACACAGGGTTAGCATGTTCAATATAATTTAATCCCCCAGTTTGGCAAAACAGTGAAGAACTGCTGAAAAAAAAGGGTCAAATCACAAGCTGAGGTACCTGGGGACAGAAATCTAAAGACTGAGATACTGACTGCAGCTATGCCACAATGAGGAAAATGCAATTTAGTAAATAAACGGTGACTAAACAGGCAAACTTCAACTCCAAGTCCAAGGTAAAAAGATATATACAAGTCTGTACTTAGAAGTCTGTCCAGGGATGGATACACTGGAGGTCAGACCACCTAGCATTTTTACAGGAATGCAACAAGAACTGCTCAAGCTAAGCCAGTCATCCTTCATTTTGAGGGAATTCATGAGGTGTAAGAAGAAACAGCAGACAGGACTTCAGCAGGTCCTATAATCAATTCTTCTTCCATCAGGCAAAACAACTATTTGTTCTAACACTCCTGACAGGTGAGTGTTTGGCCTGTTCTGGAAAACCTCCTATTTGGGAGATCTTAAGACTTCTTCAGCAATATATTTCACCACGTAATTATCTGCAATGTTACAGGTTTTATACCCCCCTAATACAAAACCTAAATTACCACAGCTTTAGCTCACAATTTTTTACTCCCATTACACACGCAGAGTAGGTTATACTGTTCCTTGTATTTGAAAGCTCCCCGTTTTAGCCCTTTCATCTTCTGTCTTTTTAATCGCACAATCACAATTCCAAGTCTTTTCTCCTAAGTCATGTGTTATACCTCCAGTTATTGCTGTGCCTTTTCTGAATTCTCTCTGAATTCACATCTTTCTGAAATGCAGCACCTTAAACTAGATGCAGTGTTTTAACTGAGGCCTTACCTGTGCCAAGCAAAGCAGCCAGGTCCCTTCCTGCACCTCATGGCTAACAATCCCTTTTATACATTCCAGTTATGTTTCCCCTTTTCCAACAGCATGACATAGATGGCTCCCATGTCATACTCAATATCCTCATGTCCTTCTCTGCAAATTTTCACTGGGCATATCATTCTCAGTGTATCTATACAGCTGACTCTTTCAGCCTTGGAACAGAACTCTGTAGCTGTCCTTACTCCTCTCCATCATTTCCCCTATCCCCACCCAGAGACCATTTTTTTCAATTTCTCAAGGATTTGGGAAGGGTTTGGGATTTTAAAAAAAAAACCCAAACACAAAACAAAACGACCCAAACAAAACAGACTCAGCACAAAACCCCAGCTTAAATACCCTTATTTGACAAAGAACCACTGGCAGCTACTTTCTAAGTTGGATGTTGGATTTTCCTAAAGGTTCTGCACCTGCCTTATAGCAGTATTATCTGAACCACTAAATCCCAAAATGGACCTTTACTCCATGAGACTTACAGCCTGGAAAACCTCTGGAGTCCTAATAATTGCAGATTTCATACTGCATCCATCAAACTGAGACACTGTACTGTCAATGAATTTCACTGTCTGACCATAACCTGAAGAGGAAGCCTTTAAGTTCCTTCCATGAACAAAATGTTGGAAACCTCTGTCTACACAAGTTTTTGATGTCACCTCTGAAAAAGGATCACATAGGACAATGCTTAAATGCTTTACACTAGGATCTTCTCTGAGTCACTTCCTCACGACTGTTCACTGGCAGAGGATATAAAAAGATGCTTTTCTTCACAGACCTGCTGGAGGGAGTCCAGAGGAGGTCACAAAAAAGATTAGAGGGACAGAGCACCTCTCCTATGAGGAAAGGCTAAGAGAATTGGAGCTGCTCAACCTGGAGAAGAGAAGGCTCCAGGGAAACCTTATAGCACCTTCCAGTACCTAAAGTAGATCCACAGGAAAGCTGAAGGACTTACTTTTTACAGGGCATGTAGTGATAGGACAAGGGAGAATGGGTTTACACTGAAAGAAGGCAGGTTTGGATTTGATATTTCATAAAGAAATTGTTTACTGTGAGGATGGTGAGGCACTGGCACAGGTTGCCCAGAAAAGTAGAAGTTGTGAATGCCCCACCCCTGGCAGGTTCAAAGCCAGGCTGGATGGAGCTCTGAGCAACCTGGTCTAGTGGAAGTTGTCCCTGCCCATAGCAAGGGGGTTGGAACTAGATGATTTTTAAGCTGCCTTCCAATACAAACCATTCTGTGATTCTGCCATTCAAAGAAGGTATATTCAAATTCAACTTATTTTAAAAAAAAACTCTTTGCAAAAACACTTTTACTATGATTTTATAGACAACACCTCAAAGGAGGCATGACTTTTCAGTTTCTTAAAGTTACAGCTGAAAGCGAGGTCCCTGCGTGTTTAAAGTACAGCAAATAAACTACTGATGCAGTAGAAGTCACTATGCAATTCTGAAACTAGATAACTGCAGAGAATGATTCACATGTAAAAGGAACTTTTTTAAAGGCTTGAGTTTCACTTTTCATATTTGAAGCTTGTTATTATGAGTCTGTCAAGACACATGTTACTGTTAAATGGTAACACTTTACTACAGAAGCTTAAACACAGACACAGAGGAGAGAACAAAAATGCCAACAGAATGTTAAAATCTAGGCAGTAACAACACAGGGCAAAAGGTGAAGACATCCAAGCAGGTAATTCTGCAGATCATCTGTAAAATCAGCTTTCAGCTCGTCTATGTTCTTGTACATGTATTTGGATAGAAGCAGTTACCACATCAACACAGAACACCAGTCAAACATCCACACAAATTACTCCTGCTCCTAGAAAACTAAATGCATCCAGCCTGCTTGGGACCTGAATACAAACAAGCAAGGCAACTTTTTTCTAGAGTGTAGATACAGAGCTTTTACAGAGGTAAGAAGCAATAATACTGTCACTGCCATATGCAAAGGCTTTCTTATGATGTTAAAAAACATCTAAAAAAATAATTACCATCTTTTGCAGGTACAGTTTTTCCCCTGTTAGCAGTTATAAAGTTGGTTTCAGAAGCACTGTCTTTTTTTGACATATTTAGGCCTATAAAAAGAATACATACAGTTAAATATATACATCCTAACAAGCAACAATAATTGTACAGGAAAAGTCATGCATGAAAACAATTTGACAGATTTACAGATTAGTAGATGCATGGAAAAAAATGAATGAAATTGTACAATTCCTTAGACTACAGAATTGTTTGGATGGATAAGTACAGATATTGAATCCCTTAACACATTAAACCGTCCAAACTATATTGCCAACAATAAACAAATTGTCTGTAAAATATTTATGTTTATATTGAAAGAGTTTTACTAAAATCTTTCAAACATTCATATCTGCAACATTCACTTTTATAGTACTTAAGGTCTACTATTCACCAGTATTAATTTGACAATTTCTGCATTAAAGATTATATGTAAAAGTTTTGAGAGAGAGACTTGAGACCAAATCTTCATTCAGACTGTCAATAATGATGCAAGTATGCCAATATGATTTTTAAGAGCCTAACTCCCAGAAGCCCAACGTTGTGATATGCACATGAACTTGTACTGTCACCTAAATTATAATTTGCGAACAGTCATTTTGCATTTCTGACAGTTTCCCACCCTAACTCAATGAAGAACAAGCTTATCTATGATTTATCCCCTCCCTGCCATGAAAGAAAAATCACACCTTTTTTATTTAACAACATCTCTCAGCTAATTCACCCATGGGGACTGAACTAGTTTGTGAATGTACTGTATTTTCCAAAATTTTATGGTTTAGCCATTAAGGCATCAGATCAAAAAACTACTGTTTGTGACTGATAACACATTTCTCAATTTTATCTCAGTAATACTTTGCCTAAAAACTTGGAAAAGACCTTTTCTCATCAATCTGATGGATTATTCAAATCCAGTGCAACCAAATAAAATTTTTAAATCCCTATACAATATTATATTTTACTTTGCAGCTTATGACCTTATCTACAAAAAGCATATTTTTTTTTTCTTTCATCATTGCAAACCAATGTATTGAAGAGGTGAAGCTTAAAGGAAAGAAATGTGACTGGTGATGCACATAAACACTGAAAACCAAAGTTCTGCCTCTGCAGCTTTGTCCTTTCCCCACACTCCAGCCAGTGAATCAGCCAGGCATTTTTTCTAATGGACCTTTCTGCATGAGAACTCCCTACAAACAGCAGCTTCCAGATTACATACATCCAGTGGATGTAAACTCTCCTGGGCAGATGATGCATAACTCACTCTGTCTTCTACCTAAAGTATGAAATGTTTAAATTTTACAAAGACACAAAGGCACCTCTGTGACAGAAAAGGTGGTTTACAATTAAACTGCTGGAACGTGGAAGGGAAACATTCCCTTCTCATTATAGTTTAATGGGTTAGAACCAGTTCAAAACAAACTGAATCAAACATCAGAAGATATTTAACAGAAAAGTCAGCTTAGATCTGCTCCTGAGCAATACTTCTAACAAGCTGCTTATTCTGAGAAGCTTTTTATGCAAGAGGCCCATTTATACATAGCCTAGATCTTGTGCTAATTGTAAATACTTAAAGCTTACTCCCCCCTCAATCTGCGTGGAGAAGAGTTACCTAAGTCATCCAAATGCTGTCAAAATGCACCTATTCCACCAGCCTAGCACACTGTTTCTCAACCCTGCATATTACTGGTAAGGTGTGCAGAGTTTTAGCATGCTTGAATAATTTTGATCAGAACGTATGCTATCTTCCATCCCCTAAGCTGTGCTACCTTAGTATGAGTCACCTAAACAGGGTTCAAAAGACAAAAGAAATGCTAATGCAAACTATTTAATGACATTATTATGTAGGCAGCCAGACACAGGGGCCAGATTATGCATGGTCTGCACTGCACACAGCAGGGAAGAGTGTACTCTAAACAATTTGGATCCTAAACAGTCAGAAAAAGATGCATCATTCTACTCCATAGGGTGGGAACCCACACAGAAGGAATAAGTCATTTGACATAACTGCTAAGAAACTAAACCAGAGCCAGGGTTTGAGCCCCTAACTCCAATTAATAGACCAAGGCCTTATTATAAGAACAACCTCTCTCCTAATTTGTTGCTGGTAATGATAACTCAGATAACTTAATTAGCAGATAAAACATAATCACTTAACTAGTTCTGTGATCACATTATCAGAAAAAAAATTTCTTCAACTTCTAGACATAAAGGTATTTTCCAGATTTGCCTTCATTTCCATGTGATGCTTCAAATTACTCAGAAAGATCTTAGTAAACGGAACCACATTAAGTTGAGACATTTAACTGGTACCACAGCTAATTCAAAATTACTCTAATGGCTCAAGAATAAGTGCTGTGGTGAACTTTTTTTTATAGAGTATGTAAAGACTAGAACCTGCCATAGTACATCAGATCACTACAATCACTCAAGAGCTACACACAACATCCATCCAGTACCAGTTTACAGGTCACTGAACTTCTAATAATGAGAACACAGAGTTAATAAATCACCTTCTTATGCAAGCAATGAACTAATTCCAAAGAAGTATTTTAATACCAAGATTAACTAATTCTTAATAATTAGTATCTCATTATCCTGTCTCAAAATAACCCAAGAAAATACTCACCAGAATTCACTTTGGAAGTTATGTGCGTGACATCTACCTTCTTGGATTTGACCAAAGGTGAAGAGCGCGTGGAAGAACTTCGTACAGAGCTTTTTTTGTGATCAGAAGCCTTGGTTATCTTGGAAAGAGGGGCAAAGATACCTGGAGAGAAAATTTCATGTGCCAACAAAGAATCATGGGTAATACTAATGTAACAGAACATTCCAGCTACCATCTCTTACATCAACTAATTTGGGAGTTTTTTCAACCATGATCATAGCTTGCTATGAAGTCAAACCACTTGTAGGGGAGGAATGAAAAGCTCAAATGAACAATGAAACCAAAAGCCTTATCAAGCAACTTGAACAAAATAATTCAGGAAGTCAGTAAGACTAATTTGCAATCTCTGTTTTGCCCTAACATTCACTCTCCACTGTCAGAAAACACAAGATTTTGTATGTCCTGTGTGTCCATGAAATATCAATTAAAATACCTCAACCTAAAAGTCAGAAAACAACAAATGTGAATGTCTCACCACAGAAGACAGAGCAGGTAAAGAAACATAGCCATTATCGTTAAAACACAAAGAGTTTCAGCAATATAAATGGAAAACCAGGAAATATTGTTATCTCACAGTTTCAAAGAAGTAACCAGAAATTTTGAATGGTTTGTTGTTTCAGTGATTTTGCAAATAGTTACAGCCAAAACACTAGGAACAGCTAAAAGAATCAATAAATCAAACAAACAAAGCACTATAAAGAAAAGCAGAGCCTGTTATGTTTCCATCCTCCCAAAAGTTGCATATCTTCCAACACTTATTTTAAAATTTGGGGTTTTTAAAGCTTTCAGAAAAAATAAAAGGTTTTACCACGTTTCGGTGCACACTTGAAGTACTGGACTTTTCCAACACTTCCATTGTTCTTTCCTTCTGGTTCATCCAGCTCTACACCAGCCCACTGGCCACTAGCAAATTCTGTTGTGCCACAAAATCTTAAGGTACCAACCTAAGACAAAAAACATCAACATAGAATGGCTTTGTTAAACTAGTATTGCTCATGAGAATATAATATTGGTTATGAAGGAGACATCAAGTCATCTCCAAGCTTTTATCAGAACAGAAAAATACAAACATAATCTCCCTCAATTATTGACATTCCTATCTTTCCACACCGGTCAATGCATTTTTCAAGAGGTCTTAATCCTTCTGGGAATATTTTGTATTAAATAACTCCCATGGTTATGGGCAGATCTCACAACAGACAAGAAGAAGACAGTAAGCACCACCATACAATGCAGCTCCAAGTCAGCAAGATGACCAGCAAGATGTTTTACCTTCAGTGTCTTTCACAACAATTCCAGAACTATAGCTAGAACTGGAGGTTCCATAGAAGTACTAAATTTAAAAAATCAGTGTGTGCATAAATACATACATGTAAGTATATATATTTATATAAACATATTGCAAATGATCAAGGGCAAACTTCAGAGAATAAGTAATTGTTTTTCCTTTGGAAAAGGTTCCTGAGTCTTTTATCCCCTCCTTACAATTACACAAAAATTTAAAAGCATGGTCTTGCACCAAAGAAGCACCAAGGCCAAACAGTTATCTGCAGAATACTTTAGGAAACTCCACCAACCATGTCCTGGGCTCTGGCCAAGCCCCACCCTCAGGTGCTCAGAGGGCAATACCACCAGGGGCTTTCTGCATCAAATCAAAACCAATGCAGGTTACTTTTAGCCTACTGACTTGGCCCATAAAAGCTGGGCCCTCTTGCAGTGACTTTGGACACCTCACCTACAAGTGGATGCACTGTGTAGGACTTCCCAATTGCTGGGCAAGGCTCTCCAAACCCTCACTGCAACCAGGGACTCCCCAGCCACTGCGGGTCTGGATGGTGATAAAGTATTAGGGCAATGGGTGATGTATCTTTCTTCATCACTACTCCTTCCTGTAATGATTAGGTGCATTACTTTGCTCATTTTATTTACAGTCTGTGCTGCTTGACTTAGGGCTCCGCAAGCCAGCCATATAAGTGATTGCATTATTCTTTTTCCTGCTTATTTTAAACACCAATAGTAAAATAGGCCTATTCTTTTTGTTGGTGTCTGTGTCATTTCTGTCACCCCCATCAATTGGCAGTACATTAATTGGTGTCATGGACAGGTTCAGAACAAAATGTTATGTTTTATGGACTGAAACGTATTCAAAAAGTGCCTATTGGAAAATTACTAAGTGATTGCATTATTCTTTTTCCTGCTTATTTTAAACACCAATAGTAAAATAGGCCTATTCTTTTTGTTGGTGTCTGTGTCATTTCTGTCACCCCCATCAATTGGCAGTACATTAATTGGTGTCATGGACAGGTTCAGAACAAAATGTTATGTTTTATGGACTGAAACGTATTCAAAAAGTGCCTATTGGAAAATTACTTGTGGGTTTGAGAAGACTGGATTTTGTAGACAGGGATGGATTTTGTTAACTGCGTATCAAAAACAGCACCAACAGAAAGAACACTGGTTGCCAAAATGCTCCCCGATGGAGTGACAAATATGTGATTTGCAAAATCAGATTGTGATGTTACAGAACATAAATAAGCCGCTTGTTGATAAACTGGACACTTATCAGACTGTAGCAGAGGAAGCTGCAGTATGGGTTGCACAATATGAGTTTAAGAAAAGGAGGGGGACAGTGACTTCTAAGAAGGTGCACACAGTGATTGCACATGCTGGAGTGCAATGGGATCCTGATAAATGGGACAGAGCTATCTGGGATTCTATGGATTCTGATGATGCTGGTTCCCCAAATGAACCCATAGGTGTGAGGCCAGTATGGCAATGAAAAATAAAATTAAGAGGTGGACAGTAAGCAAGGAAGGATGTGGTAGAGGATTATACTCAGCATGACTTTGCAAGATTGTATACAAGGAATGAAGGAAAAAGGGATGAAAATGGCTACTTAGGTAGGAGACACTGACATGAGGCAGGGTGCTTTAACTGTTACTATAAGAAACAGGCTAACCAAGACTGCCCCACCAGCATATAAGAACACGGTAATGAAAAATGTATAAACAGAGGGGATTGAATAAGAGTAACAGGAGAGTGCAAATTTCTAGAACATAGGATTCAGGAACAACTCAGCCTACAGCACCACCAACATCCCCCCCAGCCCTGCCCCCGCACAGATAGACTGGCTGTTCTGGGGCAGAGGGAGGATGGGGAGCTATACTATGACTTGTATCCTTGGAAAGACTAGGGAAATAAACAAAAGTGAAATGATGCCTAAACTCTGGTGCAAGGGGGCACAAAAGGATTAGTGGCCCCATGTGAAGCTTCAAATATTTTGGGGGGAAAAAAACCCCAAAACGATCCTCACAAACTGTAAAAGCCTCGATTGACACTGAAGTGGAGGCCTCTCTGATATATGGGAACCCTAAGAAATTTAAAGGGTAAATTGTAATAATTACAGGTTTGGGCAGGGGGCAGAACAAACTGAAGCTGTGCAAACAGAAATTGAAATGAAGATAGGGAACCTCCCAAGATAATCGTACTAATTCCTGAATATATAATTGGGATTGATATTTTAAAGGGACTGACTTTGAATCTTTCTGACAATGTGTATCGATTTAGTACAAAACATTTTATTAGTGTCCAGCCA
>NW_008659645.1:8335-20506 GCF_000695815.1 Acanthisitta chloris | reverse complement strand
TAAATTAGTACCAATTAAACAGTACAGGACCCCAGGGGGGCATGAAGAGATTTCACAAACAATGAAGGATTTGTTAGCTGCAGGAGTTTTGAAGTCAACTACTACAGGATGAAGCAATCTGGTCTGGTCTGTTAAAAAGAGTGACGGGTCATGGAGAATGACCATGGATTTTAGGGAATTGAATAAGCATGCACCACCCCTCGTAGCAGCTACACCAGATGTTCTTACTTTAATAGAAAAAAAACCCCAGAAGCACCCTGGAAATTGCCATTAACTATTTGGCTAATGCTTTTTTTACAATACCCATTGCTGAGGAGCACTGGGATTTGCCTTTCTGTGGCAGGGGGAACAATACACTTTTACCAGATTGCCCCAGGGATGGGTGCACAGTCCAACTATCTGTCATCAAACTGTGGCTGGGCCCTTGGATGAGATAATGCTGCCTCCTCAGATGCAACTAACTCATTATATAGGGGATGTTCTGATCCAGGGGAGCGGCGAGGAGGAAGCACAACAAGTCCTTGAATTAGTTGGGGGTCATGTGAAACAGAAAGGCTGGGAAATTAACCCTCCCAAAACTCAAGGACCACCCCAAACTGTGAAATTCCTGGGAATTCAGTAGCATTGTGGGCATCGGGATATATCGCCCAAAGCTAGACAGAAAATGTTGGACTTTGCAGTACCTCAAAATAAAAATGAGGCATGGAAATTTCTTGGGATTATTTGGCTTCTGGAGACAACATATTCCACATTTGGGATAAATCTTAACCCAGTTATATAAAGTAACAAGGAAAAAAAACGAATTTGAAAGAGGAAGTAGGGGACGTTTGTCTTCCCACGTAACTGTTACGCGTGATGGGGTCCTGCTCTCCTGGAGGTACTGAACATCTCCTGCCCGTGGGGAGCAGTGAATTAATTTGCTTTGTTTTGCCTGTGCATGTGGCTTTTATTTTCCCTGTTAAACTGTCTTTACCTCAACCCATGAGTTTTCTAGTTTTTACCCTTCTGATTCTCTCCCGCGTCCCACTGGCAGGGGAGTGAGTGAGTGGCTGTGTGGTGCTTAGCTGCTGGCTGGGGGCCAACCACAACAGTCCTTTGTGGAGTCCAGTGTGGGGCACAAAGGACTTGAGATAATGACAGATTTGATCGAGATGTACTAGATTGAATTTATAACTGTTAATGTTGTTTAACTAGTAATGACCAGACCCCTGTGCTTGCCATGGGGCTTGCTTTTTGCTTCCCTGACTGTATGTTAAGACTCTAATGTTTGTTAGGGGTTGCTTTTTTGCTTTTACTGCTTGCTGTTTTGCTTATCACCTCTCACTGTACTATGCCTGAGAACACTTTAATAACAGCCATGAAAACATACCAAAGCTGGCAGATGGCCAGGGCATTGCTGCTGTTTCTGTGCTGCTGAACTGGACACACTAGCACTTCAGCGTGAACTTGAGTTGAAGGGACTGTGAACTGTTGATGAGACCACAATGGAGCAGAGATCTACGTGCAGCCCGTGGAGGACCCCAAGCCAGAGCAGGTAGATGCCTGAAGGAGGATGTGACCCGTGAGATGCCAGCGATGAAACAAGTTTGCTGACAGGACTTGTGACCTCATGGGGGACCCATGCTGGAACAGTTTGTGAACAACTGCAGCCCGTGGGAAGGACCCACGCTGGAGAAGTTCAAGGAGGGCTGTCTCCTGACGCTGGAGCAGGGGAAGCAAAGACTCCCTTGCAGCCCTTGGTGAAGACCCTGGAGAAGCAGGTTGTCCCCCTGCAGCCTATGGAGGGCTATGATGTGGACCATACTAATCACAGACTCTAGCAGGAACCCCTGGTTGCTAGCCAGGCTGGAAACAAGGGGAGGAGTTCATTGCAATGTTAAACCAGATAACCTGGCCCAAAAGGACCAGGGGTGGAGATTGTAATGGATGTGCCTTTGAATTGTTTAAGCCATGATTTCAGTTGTATGTTACAAGAATTATTACAGCAAGAACCACCTGAACCAAGGAGGAGAAGCTTGACAAGAAGCAGTTCAGTGCAGCAGTGATCTGAGATGGATCTGGCACCCAGTAACTCCAAACAACACACCACGCTGTCCTAAGTGACCACCAGAACAGATGGAGCCTGAAGTCATGGACTAGATCAATTATATTTTGTAGACCTTCTGTGGACATTTTGCAAGGGTGACCCACAGACTAAGGGAACAATACCTCTGTGTTGTATCCAAGAGAAACGGGAATATATCCACACAACAAAATGTTATTTGTTAAAGTAACTAAAGGGTGTAGAATTTTGTTTTACAGATCCTGCACAACTGAATCTACCTGTCTGCCATCATGACCCTTACAGGAAAGGATATTCCCCACATCATCTGATCAGCTTTGGCAAAGGACCAAGAAAATCAGAACAATGAGACTACTGCTGATGTTACTAACTACATGTTATTATTAAGACTGTTCTTTCCGTGTTTAATTCCTTGTGACCTACAACTGATTGAACATACAATAATGCAACTTGCAGTCATACCTAATGATACATATGAACAAACTATATATACACCTATAGCTATAGAAACAACTTAGTTGCCATGATTCCACTGTAAATCAAAGGACCGATTGAAATGCTAGGACTTGGACATCAGGCCCAAGCCAGAGTTGACTTATAGATGAATCCTAACCATCTCGTAATTGTGCTAGTGGGGTAAACTGCTAATAATAAATAGAAATTTAGCAAGCTCTTTATGCTAGATCTTGTTATGAATGAACAAGCTGCATGTAACATTTCAGGGAACTTGGACCAGTAACTGTGGCACGCTCTTGCACCAAGGAAGCTTCAAGGTCACAAAGCTGCTTGTAATATTTCAGGGAATTTGGACCGATAACTTTTGCATGGTCTTGCACCAAGGAAACACCAAGGCCAAACAGTTATCTGCAGAATACTTTAGGAAACTCCACCAACTGTGTCCTGGGCTCTGGCCAAGCCCTGGCCTCGGATGGTCAGAGGGCAATACCACTAGGGGCTTTCTGCATCAAAACCAATGCAGGTTACTTTTAGCCTACTGATTTGGCCCATAAAAGCTGGGCCCTCTTGCAGTGACTTTGGACACCTCACCTACAAGTGGATGCACTGTGTAGGACTTCCCAATTGCTGGGCAAGGCTCTCCAAACCCTCACTGCAACCAGGGACTCCCCAGCCACTGCGGGATGGGATGGTGATAAAGTATTAGGGTAATTGGTGATGTATCTTTCTTAATCACTACTCCTTCCTCTAGCAGTAAAGATTAGGTGCATTACTTTGCTCATTTTATTTACAGTCTGTGCTGCTTGACTTGGGGCTTTGCAAGCTAGCCATATAAGTAATTGTATTATTCTTTTTCCTGCCTAGTTTAAACGCCAATAGTAAAATAGGCCTATTCTTTTTGTTGGTGTCTGTGTCATTTCTGTCACCCCCCATCAATTGACAGAACACTGATGGATCTCTGTCTCCGCAAATATACATTATAAGCACACACACTTCGACCAAACGGGGGAGGAATAACAGAGATGGATTTAACATTGATTTAAATTCAGTTTTACGTTTGATTTTTAAATTAGTTTTAGTATTAAAACCCTTTGATCTTTCAGTTGCTCAGTTTTCCTTACCTCATGTGACCTTAATATTATTAGTTCATTTTTCACTATTACTTCACTGACTAATCCAACCCTCAGAGAGTAAACAGACAGAAACAATTTTCTTTAGTCTAAAACCTTCCAGCTACTCTTTCTTAATGTTCTGTAAAGAAAAAAAAAGATGACCCAGAGTCTGCTCTCATATGTTCAAGATCTCCTTTAAGCTTGATTGTTATAGGCAGGTACGTCACACTAATCTAGACTGAGACATTTTAGTTAGCAACACAGGGATCAAATTCAGCCAGAGGAAGTTTGGCCAAGCAGGACCACAGATTCCTCCAATTCCTCCACTTTTCAGGCGCCAGTTAAAGGGCACTTAATGAGCAGAGAGAAAAGACCAGCTAGTATCTTAAACCAGAGGTGAACACCGCAAAACTGAGGCTGCAATTTTGCCTTAAGACTTGTACAAGCAATGAGCAGAGGATATCTCTCACATGAGAAACAGAACGAACAGAACTGCATTTTCTCCCAGCTGCTAGTCTCCCTGCACTTACATTTCACTGAGTGTCTATTCAGATCACATATAATCTAGCACAGCAGGAGCTGGTGAAGCCAAGGGACCCCAAATCACGTACACAAACAACTGCTTACACAGCTTCCTACCCTGTAAGACAACTAGAATGGCAGGCGCAGTAGGAATCAAGAGAGGAATCCATTTTCCCTCTGGCATCTTCTGTGTTTGGCTTTCAAGCTTCATTAAAGCTGGCACATTAGGAGACTGCAGAAGCAGGAAAGAGAACAGGAAGCCACAAACACTGCTTGCAAAAATGCTGCTGTTTCAAGTGCCCTCGTCCAAGCTTTCACATTCCGGACATGAGAACTGATCCAGGAGAAGGTTAGGAACTGGGCACTATTTTCATCACCCCGTTCTCACTTTTGCTCCACCCTGCACACATTCAGGAGTATCGAGGGGGAGGGGAAGGCAAGGCTGAGAACAACAACTCCATTCAGACAACTGAAGAAAGGGGGTGGGAAGCTATGTGGGAATACTGCAGAACAGCTCCTCGCACACAAAGGAAGGAAGGGAGGAAAGCTGATGTGGAAAAGGAAGACCAAAAAGCACAATCACATTCCTTCTTCCCACCTGCCTTATTACAGCTTTGGCTCCCTTAATTAAAAAAAAAAAGTTAGCTGGAAAGCCCTGCTGGCCTTTGGCAGCAGAAAGACAGTTTCCAACACCTACTTAAAAGCCACTGTAATAGCACACTCAATTAAAAAAAATTAAAGTAGCCAAACCCAGGAAGCTCTATCCATACACAACAAGCACACTACAGTACAAACAGTTCTATGGGCCTTACTTGGAGGAAAGATACACAAGAGCACTAATTTCATCAACTCCATTAACTTGCAGTTACATTATCTCCCCTTGCTGTCACTGTGATTTCTCTAAACAAAACTTCCATGAACTGCTTACTCTCTTTAAAAAATAAGTGGCTTTCTGTATGTACTTCAGTTAAAATGCTTTCTGCACATCTCGTAATTCCTTCACTTTTCCTGACCCAATTTCAAGAACACACCAAATTAAAACACAGAATGGAAGCTGCTTCACACACTAGGTGGAGATCACTTTAGAACACTTCAGTTGTGATAGTTACAAATCTGAAGTTATACTAGAAAATTTGTTAAAGCTTAAGCTACTTAAACATATAATTTTGCTCACAACTGCCTTTAATATTTACCAGAAAAAAACAGTTTGAAATCTTTAAAAGAGTTCTAGCACTCTTAAATAATTTCATACCCCTTGCTATCAGAGCAAATAAAAGGGATGAATGTTAACTGCAGTATCGATGTCACAATATTCAAATTCATATTTTAAAATGTATCTATCTATCAAGGTATCTTCTAAGAAGCTTATTCATATCTGAGCTGGACCACTATTAGCTACATTCTTGTACTTCCACAGAGCCATGTAACAACCCTGTTGGCAGAGCACTGCTTCAAAGATTTTAGCTGCATTGCACCACTGAAATTGGGTTACTATAGCTAAGCAGAACTGAAGTTTTCCTTCACTGCCTTCTGGAAACTATCATCACCAACGCACACTCCTAACAAAGCTGGGCAACTCACTAAGTCATCTGAATTTTACCATACTTTTGACGTGACACCAAAAGCATTAATAAAAGCTGAGCCATGTTGAGGCACATAGGAGACTGTTAAAAATAATTTACAGATACAAAATGCAGACTATGCCTGCCAATGATAATGACTTTATCACACAACTGTTCAGCTTACTACTTTCTGTAGCCAGTTCCTGGCAGCCAGCCATCCAGATACCATGCCTGCCAGAAAGCATTTTAGACCCTCAGATTTGAGGTAAAGGGTAAATAAATTGACTGTGAGAAATTATGAGAGCAGTATCAGGTTGGTCATCATACCTTCTGTCCTGCGATGACAACACGATCTCCCAGTTTCAGACCGAGCGATAAAAGCATGGCCTTGCCTGTGACATGGTCATAGTTTGGAATCATGGCTTTTGAGATGTCACATGAGAGAGGCACCGCATCCAGCAATATCTGCTTGATTTCTTTTGCACTGGCTGCTGCATCTGCCATTTCCAGTGGCATATCTACCGGATCAGGAACTACATCTGCTGGAATCTGCCCTTTGTCATTCTGTAGAAACATAACATAGCACAGGATTAAATGCTGTGACAAGACAAATCTGACCAGGCAAAACTATAGCATATTATGAAGTGTTTAATCCTCTTGATCAGGTATTTTTTCCTAGCATATAAACAACTATAAAAACATTCACATTTTGAATTAAGGATGCCAAAAAATCCTTATACAGCTAAGCTAGAATGTACAACATCTTATTCTCAAAAGTGACAAGTAACCAACATTTTTAACCTAAAGAATATTATTAGGACTCAGAACATACTAAAAAAAACACCTGTATGTATATGTGCAATTGAGCAAGTATTTAGGAAAGTAAGCAAGACTTCTGGTCTGTAATGTCAATACTGTAAAGCTAACACCTCCCAAAGACTTTATCTTTACCCAGAATGTAACTTACTCCTTGGGGAGGCTTATTCCAAGTGTGGGACAAAATTCAATTAATATATGTTGCATGTATAGAATACACAAACTGGATGGCTCACATAAATACTTGAATAAATCTGTTCAGGTTTATTTCAATACAGACTACCCTATGAGAGATGAATTAAGGACAGAGTCCTTTCCAAACACTTCTAATGCACAGAGAGCAGTGACTGTGATTCTCCATATGTCCCACATGACAGGACAAGTTGAGAGTACCAGCACACCTGGAGTTAACATCAAGGCCACTTGTCCAGACAGCAAGTATGGCCAGGCTGTCAGGCTGCTACAACGGCAAGTTCTACCTCTGCTCTCCTCCAGCAAAGGCACTAGGATGGACCTTCACCTATCCTCCAGTTTTCACAAAGTTCGTGAAAACATAATTATCTAAGTCTTCCAAATTTGTCTCAACTGAGCCCCTGGACTAAGACATTACAAGAAGCTCAAAGTGGGAATGATTTGCTGTGATTCATTAAAATCAAAGTTCAACCTTCCCTAAGCTTCCTGTCAATCAACCTTAACACCAGAAAACTACAATCCTTACTCAGCATTTACACTCTGCTGTTCTCATATAGGCAAACTCTACACACTATTTCTGGTCAAAACTTTATTGCAGGATAAAAGGATCAAACACCTACCATTCCTTAAAAACCTACAGCCATTCTGTAAGCAAAAGGTCAGCCCCATTCAAGTCACGCTACCTCAAAAAACAGGATATTGCTGGGATAAGTTGAGTGGGCAGTTTGTTTTGAGCTTTTAGTCATGACATTAGCAATTCTTTTGGTCACATCAGGCCCACAATGAAGCCCACGAAGTACCCTTCAAACCTTTGCACCCACACAAGGCAGGGGCAGAGCAGCATCAAGAAGGTAAAGTGGGCACAGCAGCAGCACAGGATTGCTTTCTCAAGAACAGAGCTGCCTTATCAGCTCAGACTGCTTGTGAAACTACAAAGCAGTGTTCCCTGTGACAAAAGACTCCTAAACATACAGCCACCATAGAATTTGAAACACTAAACAGACAAAGAAGAAAACCAGCATTTCGATAGAGATCTAGACCGAATATCATGAAGAACTGTATGAACAATAATGTTCCATTTCATACCAACAGGGCTATATAAAACAATGACTTCTGACTACCCATAAACGAACCTGGATTTGAAAACAGAACTGTGATACTGCCTATGCTAAAAAAAAACAACTAACCAAAAACAAAGAGAAAACCCTCCAAGCACTGCCTCCCTAAAAACCCCAACAAACCCAAAAACCAACCAAAACCCAAAATTTGTGGTTAGACACATATAGCAACACTTTACACTACAACTTGGGCCTATTATTAGGTTACTAAGCAGAGCAGTTAATGTTTGTGCATTATCAGTTACTTATGGTATAAGTCTAGGCTTACTGCTAAGCAGCACACTGCATTTCTGGAGGGCACAGACTGCACTCCTCTGTTACTGAAATGACCCACCACTGCCATGACAACTGTCATAAGACACAAACAAGTATTAATAAACAAAAGCTCAAGCAACAAACAGAAGAACGTCCTGAAATCTATTTGAACTAATGAATTAGACTGTGACACAAAAATACAAACTTCGACATACAGGTATGACAAAGCATACAAAGTCATCTACTATGAGTTATAAATATTGTTTTCTGAAGCACTATCGCTCCATGTAGCACATTTTTAGCTAATCAAAATCCTGGACAGACTGTTCAGTTTTTCCATGTACTTTTTACATCATTTGGTGAATCTACAACCTAACTCCTTACCCTAAAGGCAGGATTTGCTCCATGTTCCAGTAAACACTTGACAGCTCCTGTACATAGGTTAAATGCAGCAATATGCAAAGCTGTTCCAAAATCAAAATCACTACAGGTGGCATCCACATCTGCAATTAAACATCACACGTGAGGTATGCAAGTCTGTTACGTGAACATTTCACCCTACAGGTTCCTTCAGAAGACATTCATTTTTACAGTTTATGTTAACATTTATACAGAGACACCATTATTTATGTAGCAAATGCATATGAGAAGTAATTCTACATAGAATATCAACTTTATCTGCACCTGTTTATTCATACTATGAACCATCCTGGAAGATGAGCATTTACTTTGACTCGTTTTATAATACTGATGCCTTAATGGCAAAATTGCTGCTATTCCGGATGCCCAGTCTACTGTGCTAAGATTAACAAGTGAGTAACTTTATGTTTGCAAGTAAATTAATGTTTTAATGTTTCGGGAACATTTATATTTTATTGCTTCTAGATGTCAAATGTTAAAATGAGATGCATCTTGAACCAGTTTTTTTCCTTTGTGAGCAGACAGTGGGGCAAGGGAAAACTGATTATACCTCTGCTTTACATTGATTTAATTACTAATGGCCAAGAACAAAGTAGGAGTCAGTGATTTTCATAATTTCTTTGTTTTCAAAGAATTGCACTCTGAAGGGTCTTGCACTGATAGTTTGGAAAATGGAGTACTGCACTTGACTAGAAGAGATTTAGCATGGTATAAATTTCCATCACTGGTTCCCGATATATCTTTCAATCTGCTGTGAAGTTATTACTGTTCTAGAAGATTGGAGTTTTAATGTCTGTTTAGCTTGTGGCTCCTCTCCTAAATTACACAAGAGAGATGTCATTGTGACTCAATTATGTATATGACTGTTAATTAAAAATGCCAGCTGATTTAATACACAGACCAAAAGCCAACAAGTATTAGCAATAATGTTCCAATTTGAAATACTGGTGTGGAACATAAAACTTTCCACCTCAGGGCTGCACAGTCTCCTAGTATTTTCCACTATAACCCAAGTTCATCAACATCCTTATACAGTCGCACTAAATGAACATTTTGGGGGCAAATAAAACACGAATATATATAGCAGATATATATATTTATATGTTGGTATAGACATGAAAGCTTCATGCTTAAGAGTTTTTGAACAGTTCTCTTATAGCTTTGACCTAAGTGGGCATAGTACAGGTGACAGAAAGAAACACAAACATCAAATGTCACCTGGTAACTACTCTCAGACTACCTAGAGGAAATCAATATGCAGTAATGGTCTCTCACCACTAACCCATGCAGGTTACAGTCATTGTCTAATGACACCCCACAACATTTCTAATTCTTAAACCTTTAACAATTTTTGTATTTAAAACCTCTAAAATGTTGTAACAACTGAGGAGTTAATCTGTATAAAGAATTTCACTGAAAATAGTTTAGCAGTAAATCAAAAGGAAACACCTGTGCTTTACAATGGGTGTCTCTGAGTCAGTATACCATCTTGAAAAGTTAGTTATACATTAACAACCACTTTTTCTCCAGTTCAGGATGGATCCATCCAAAGCATGTTTGCCTTCTACATATGTTTTCCCTTCTCTGCAAACTGCCTGATGAAGTATGGAGCTAAAATTATTCTTTCTATTAATTCAGACCATCCGTTGTTTTCATGTCACAGGGCAAATAATTTCATACACTTCCTGAGATAAAAAACATCAGCTGCTTATCCAAGAGTTGCCAACTGCCAAGGCATTTAAACCAGAGTGGTTTCCTTGGAAATCTGAGCAAATTCCCACCCCTTCTGTAGGCACTGCACAGGAGGAGAAGAGAACACCAAATGCAAATGAGGTCTGAAAGAAGACCTAATCTGCTGATGCAAATTACACAGACCAGGCTATTGAAATGTGATGTGGACTTAACTACTATGCAGTCTTATTTTTGTCTTTTGCTACCAACCTACACCTGTCACCTCCTAAGCATGTCATACCAGTAACAGCACTGCTTAACAATTACCTCCATGGTGATTCAAAGTGTGGTAAGCAAGCCTTGTGTACTCCAAAAACCCACCAGCTTTTCAGAATTTTTAGACAGAGTAACTAGCTGCACGTAGCTAAAAAAGGGTATTAATCATTTTGCAAATCAAAGGATATTTAGGAGAACATATTAACATTTGTACAATTTTAGTATTAAAATCGCTCTCACTGGTTTTGATGTCCTGACCAAATTAGGAACAAATGGTTCTGGTTCAGAACTATTTCTGTATTTCCATTTGCATTATTATAAATAGGGGTCCAATTACCAATCCTTCATGTTATCATTCCAAAAGGAATCATCAAGTAATGCCAAACACAGAAGTCAAACAGTTCCTTACACATGACCTTCTCACAAAGCTGAGAAATGGGGAAAAACAAGCATGTCAAAATTGCTTCAGTCACAGGTTTGCCACGTCATTGCCAAATCCCAGCTTCTCCTTTACCCTTCTCCCAGCATTTCAACTATACTTGCCAACGTTTAAGCGATCTTAAAAACCGTAATTTACCAGAATAGTTACATTTTCTGTTTTCTGCAAACATTCTCTTAGTCCTCAACAATTTAAAATTAACCTGTTTGCTTTCGATTCTATTCGATAGCTCTATACCATCTTGTACAAAGCTCAAGTTTTCAAGCCAGCAATGGAATCAGTGCAGTAAAACACTAAAAACATAGGTTAAGAGAAAAATCACCCAATGAAGCTGACTAAAAGACTAAGAAATTATTTATGTATAAGGGATAAACATACCCTACACTTAATGACCACTATACACCAGCACAGGGTCTACAAACTATGGACAACAACATGAAATAAAGCTAATAATGCCTACCTTTTGGCTTGGCATTTTTCAGAATAACACTGATCAGTTCTGGAACATCAAAGTAGGCAGCATAATGTAAGGCATTCATATTTGTCCAGCGGCTGCGCAAACTGCTATCAGCACCCAAATCAATCAGCTGTGTTGCAAATTTTACAGCAGTTTCAACATCACCTGCAAGGTCAATTTCATAAAATATGCATTAGTGATTCATTTATTTGACCTCAAAAAACATACATGTGCTTATGTGCAACACAAAACATATATTAAGCCCTCCAAGCTGAAATGCTAGGGCTTGTACATTAGGCCCAAGCCAGAGTTGATTTACAGATGAATCCTGACCATCTCATAATTTTGCTAGTGGGGTAAACTGCTAATAATAGATAGAGATTTACCAAGCTCTTTATGTTAGCTGTTGTTAGGAATGAACAAGCTGCTTGTAACATCTCAGGGAATTTGGACTGATAACTTTTGCACGGTCTTGCACCAAGGAAGCTCCAAGGCCACAAAGCTGCTTACAATATTTCAGGGAATTAGGGCTGATAAATTTTGCATGGTTTTGCACCAAGGAAGCACCAAGGCCAAACAGTTATCTGCAGAATACTTTAGGAAACTCCACCAACCGTGTCCTGGGCTCTGGCCAAGCCCCACCCTCAGGTGCTCAGAGGGCAATACCACCAGGGGCTTTCTGCATCAAATCAAAACCAATGCAGGTTACTTTTAGCCTACTGACTTGGCCCATAAAAGCTGGGCCCTCTTGCAGCGACTTTGCATGTCTCACCTACGAGTGGATGCACTGTGTAGGACTTCCCAATTGCTGGG
>NW_008659645.1:6739-8164 GCF_000695815.1 Acanthisitta chloris | reverse complement strand
CTGCAACCAGGGACTCTCCAGCCACTGCGGGTCTGGATGGTGATGAAGTATTAGGGCAATTGGTGATGCATCTTTCTTAATCACTGTTCTTTCCTGTATGTAGTAATGATTAGGTGCATTACCTTGCTTATTGTCTTTGTTGTTATTTGTGCTGTTTGTACTAGAGCTTAAAAAACTAACCTTATATGTAAATATAGTATTCATTTTTCTATTATCTTAAAACACCAATAGTAAAATAACCCTATTCTTTCAATTGGTGTCTGTGTTATTTCTGTCACCCCCATCAACTGGCAGAACACAAGCTTGGAGCAGGACAATTACCATGCCTTTCTTTTTAGGATTAGGATGCAGAAATCTTAGCCTTTTATCAAAAAGAGCTGAAATCTCTGCCATAGTATATAATTACACACCACAATGTGGAAGTTTATGCTAAAAGATCTGCCAACACCACAAAAGCTAACCTTTGCCAGACCTCACTCAAACTTAGTTTAAACTCAGAGGAGAACTGGGTTCAGGTCAACAAAAAAATAACATAGGAATCTAATGGGGTGTTCAAACAGAGTTAAATATGCTCTTGTTTCCAGTATTTATGATTACAATAAGGCAAAGAAAGTTTGTTGCTGTCTTCTGACATGAACAGGGTGAAAGAAACAAAAACAACAAAAAAACCAGCCAGTTACCTAAATGCTCTAGCTTCACTGCTGCAAGAAAACTATAGCTTAGCTCAGTTTGTACCTCAGTCTGAAACTGCCTTTGCTACATGAAATACACATTTAAGCTAGTACTATTGTTTACAGTACCTGTACCACTAACTCGACACACTCCCAATGCCCACATTCATAACACCACTACAGTTATGTACCTTCCTTTCTGATGGCTACTAAAAGATCCAAAACCAAGCCGCACAAAAAAAAAAAAAAAGGAAAATTCTCTACCAGTCAGTGGCATGGGCCTTTGTGAATTAATTAGGTTTTTACATCTAGAATGATGTTTCTTTACTCACCAATACCATGAGCCCCTGATTTGCAAGTGTAATGCAAGAGAGTCATATCAGTCAGTCCATCTCTGTCATTCACATTGCAGCCCCTTTTAATGATCTGACAGGCAAGTGGAAAACAAGCACATTTTAGTTCTGTCACATCTCTGACACAAGTATTTAGTAAGCTATTTCAGATATATTGACTCCTGGATTTATTTCAATGGCTAATAACAAAGAAGCCTGCTAGAACAGTCTGTAACTGCAGAACTGAGCAACATGCTCTGCTGTAATAAACAGTATATATGCATATCATAAACCTTTACAGACTTTTAAGATTCTTTAGGTTATTCTTTCTAACATATATTTCACATGCTAAAAGGTTAACTGCTTAACTGAACAATAGGAAAATGACTTATGAAACCCTCCCCTTGTTAGCAGATCTCTCA
>NW_008659645.1:6141-6727 GCF_000695815.1 Acanthisitta chloris | reverse complement strand
CATTCCCACCCCTCCCCCCCCAAGAAAGCCCCCAGTTACACTACAGTAAGAAGAATCTTTACTATACTTCCCACCTGTCCAAAAAAGCCTACAATCCAGAAGAAAAAGAAAGTAGGATGGAATTACTGGAAACAAGATGTTTTCTAAAAGCCGTTTGATGCATGTTGAAAAAACATTTCAGTTCCTAACTCATTTTCTGAGTTGGAAACATTGCGCTTAAGGTTCAGCTTGTCCCCAAGGTCAGGCTTCAGAGTACCTTCATATATTCATATATGAATATATGAATATATTCATATATTGGAGTTTACTGCTAAGTAGGAAACTGAATCACCAAGGTCTCTACACAGCTGCCTTGAAAAGAAACATTGTTCATACCATCTATGCAAAAATACTGAATTTTTATCCATCATCTTTCTCTTCCCAAATGAAAGCTGACAACACGTTGAATACAAGGCATGATCAGTCACTACTTCTTAAAAGGCAAAAACTGATTAGTTTTGCTTCTGAATGACCTGGGTTTATTTGTTGCCAACATGGTATTTAACACTGGAAGCATTCAAGGACATTCATTTATACCTTACCTCAT
>NW_008659645.1:0-6110 GCF_000695815.1 Acanthisitta chloris | reverse complement strand
GTGGAACCCACTGCCTTAAGATAGCAAACAATTCAGAAACTGATGTTTTGGGGTCAAAAAGTATTTCCTGGCATGCTGCATCATTGGGATCGAAGAAGGAAAATTCTATTTAAAAAAAAGAAAAGGAATCATATACAATTGTGTGTTTTAACATGCATCTAGTTTTTCAAACTCAGAGGCAAAGAATAGCAGAGGGAGTCAGTATACTACTTATCACACTGGAAAAATCAGAATGATAAATTAATTTAGAAAATTTTCTTTAGCATCTGGTCTATTTTTCCTTTAATACTAAGGTTGTGCTTATACTTCTGCAGAAGCTTTGAATCAGCAACCAATACAATGGCAATAGCAAGAGTGATTTTAAGTTTAGGCAAGGAGTAACAGAGATGTACAGTGATTATGATAAGGGTTTACTCTTGCTTCAAGCTAGCCAAAGGCTGCAGGTTCTAAGTTGTTCCCAAGCACAGACAAGCCTCTTGATCTCTCAGCAATCACACGCGTTCATTATTTCTCCATATGCTACAAAACATGTGTTTTCCTCCTTCTTCTTCCATCACAATTTATATTTTATTTACCAAAATATAAACAGATGCTCAAATCAGGAAGGCACTCTGTGGCCTCTGTTATTTTCAGATATTTCATGAACACATCAATCCAAGGTGGTAGCAGCTGCAGGTAACAAGCAACTTCAAAAATTAAGGCACCACACCAAGATCAGAAAAAAAAAAGAGACATCTTGAAAATTTTTAAGCCTCACGTCCTTTTAGGCAACCCAAAGTATAAGTGTTAAAAACACCTTGTTACAGAAGTATGATATGTTACTTACAGGTGTATGTCTGTGCATGTATATACACATACTCTTGTTTTAAATTTATGAAAGTTCTTCCAGCTCTGGAAAATTATACGAAATAATCTGGATAGCAACGACTATGAGGAGAGGGAATGGAAGCACAACCTACTGTCAGCAGTAGCTGACTTAATCATGGCAAACACTGAACTTTTAGCCTCACTGCATCTCTCAGGGAGTTGCCTTTAAAAAGGCTTTGAATAAACATACAATGTCAGCTCCCATCAATCGCAGCCACACAGGTCTCAAACCAGACATACGGGTTAAGCAAAACAGAGCATCAGCCATCTGGGTGTATGACACGGTATAAACCACCCCTGGATGAATCACCCCAACCTTTCCTCAAAAAGAGAGTGCACCTCACTTCTAGATTGGATTAACAGATAAAAGCATATATGGAGCTTGCTTCCTGGCTGCTTAAAAGTTCCTCCACTTGCACAGCCTTGATTCAAAAGAAAAGAAGAAGAGGGCAACTTCTCCGATATTTAACATGAATATTTATCTGCACCTAGCTATGCTAAAAGCCTAATTCCTGGCACTAGACAAAGTGTGCTTCTCCCACACACCCCAAGCATTGACACAGATCTACTGATTTATCCACCAACATTTACCTTCCACATAAACCACAGCTGATTTACTGCTGAAAGCTATGAAGTAAACAGACTACACAACAAGATTAATGATTTTACGTGACATTCATGGTTCTTACTCTACCAGCAAGATTTCTAGCTATGAACCTGAACCAAATCATACATCAGAAATCAGCCCTAGCAGACCTATACAATCAGCATGCTAAAGTAAAAACCTAAGAATAAATAAAGTATTAATAACAACCATCCTCGGTGCTTAAAAGGTGTAGTTATTGCAAACCAAAGCAACGCTACGGAAAATCTGTTAAAACAAAAAGTTCCATGAACGGATGGCAATGGCAACCCAGACTCCTTCAAACACTACTTTCTACCCCTTGATCTTTCCCATGCTTTCATTACAGTGCTCAACTGTATTAGGGAAAAATAAATACACTGGATGAAACGATCAATAATCTGTCTGTTGTGGTTTAACCTTCTTTACCTAGATTCAGTAATATCACTGTTACACAGGTGACAGTAACCTCCTATAAAAGGATTCTTTTTATTCAATGAGTAGGCACAGACTGAGTAGAACAGACAGTCATGACATTGTAGTGTTACTAGAAGATATCACAACACAATAATGTTTAAAGAAGGCAAACGGAAATTTTTTCTAAGGGATAAAAAAGCAGAATGGAATAAATCATGTGCAATAATTTAGAGTAGAATAGGACAGACAAGTTAAGAGAACAGAGCCAAACCATGTAACAACACATGTTCATGTACTAAAATATTTCATATGGAACTGTAAAATTCCCAACCTGTACCAATTTATAAAATGAGTCTTGAGAATGCCAAGTTTGTCAAAGACAGAACATTCCATGTATTTGTTTTTCCTGAATACAGCTTATTGCTCTAATCAATGCATGGGAAAAACAGGTAGACGCAGTAATTTCCAAGGTATATATAGATGCAATTAACATCTTCTAAAACATTCAAAGGTATTATAATTGTAGCTATCCATGAGGGTCCTTACCTACAGTGGCATATTAATATATTACATATGCTGTTTAAAGCATTACTGTAATTTATACATGTGAAAACAAATCAACATCATTTTGAAAGCTGAACACTGATACTTGCTATAATTTTCTAAACTCATTTAACAGTCCTTACCACCAAAAACATCTACACTTCCAACAGAAATATCCCGATAGTCCATCGTTTACATACTGAAAACACAACAAGTTTTAATTATGATGTAAAGGCCTAACTTCATTTACTTACTGCAACTTTACATCTTAACACAGTATCCAGTTCTACAATGAGATGTGAAAAACCTACAACATCTGAACGCAGAAAGAAATGCAAGAAGGAAAAGATATAATTTAAAATCTATGCAATAAAAAAATAGAAAAAAGCTTAAGTCTTTCATTTCCTCTAATAGAGAATCCATTTAACAAGCAGAAAACTTTTTCTGAAAAGAAGATATAAATTAAGAGTTGATGACTTTTCTTAAAATTTATTATTCAAATTTATTCTCTGCTGATCACAAATTAATTTTCTGATAAAAGTACATACCACAGTCTGAAGGCATTGGTGCTGCAGCCACAGAAAAAGTAACAGATGTTTCAGAGTTTGAGAATAAGAACCGTTCTCTTTCAATGAGGGAATCTCCTTCTAAGGAAGGTTCTGGGAGATCCTCTATGGTCATCTTCTAGAAACCCACTTGAGGAGGAAAAAAAACTAGTAAATAACCTCACTAGAAATACTTTGGATTAGTTCTATCACAGTAAGATAATGTGAAGACTAAAATCTTTCCTTTTTGCAAACATAAACTGTTACTGACATTACATTCTGACAAACTGATAAAGTTAATTAGTAAAAGCTAGTAGAGTATGGTGTCAAGGTTAGCCAACTTCCAGTTTTGACCAAATTTGCACATTAATAATGGAAAAGATCATACTTCTCCCCAATCTTCCACTTGTGCAGAAAATTATAATGCTAAAATTAGTAAACAGACAGTGATGATAAATGGATTAGTGTGTTTCACAGCTTCATGAAAACATGAAATATCAAGTACCTGCCCTCTTACTCTGCATGCAAATTTCTTTCCTTCACCATGAGGAAGAACATGCTACCAGCTACAGCCTTCTCCTCTTTTCAAACTCTCAGCTCTTTAACTTTCCCATACGCAGCTGCAGACAACTCATCACCAAGTGATTCACTCCTGGACTCACCATTCCCTATCCCCCCTTTCCCAGCTTCTCCCCTAGACGTTTTAAAATGGCATACTTACCACAGTGTTGTAACCTCTACCCTACTGGTGTTTCCAGTCAAGTTTTCAGGCCTTACAGCAACCTGGGAGAGAGAATAAAGACTAAATGGCCACACAGAGACAATCTAAGCACCAAAGTTAGCCTGTGAACCATAACTAGGATGTGAGATCAGAGGAGAGATGGCTACCACTTGTCAGACATCTTCTCAGGGAAATTCATTAACAAATAACATTATTCTTAATAGAAACAGGTATTATTGCACTATTGGAAACTAACAGTTGACAAACTGAAATTCTGCATCTTGAATTATGAAACAGGGTAAAAGCAATGCTTCTACTAAACAATCTACATTTTTATTCTGGAGATTGCCACACAGTGCTCTTTTCTCAGGAATTTGTTTAGTCAGTTTGCCTGACCCAAAGAACTTGCGGAGCTAGAAGGAATGTTTGTTTTTATTACATTTAATCTACACACAAATACATAGGAAAAATTGAAAAAAAAAAGTAGTCTGTCTTTGAGACTTATTCTGGTTTTTATATCTAAGACACAGTAAGCTACATGACTAGATTTATTCTAGTATTTCCCTGAATAAATTTGTCACACTATTTGGGAACCACACTTAACCTACATGCTAATATAAATGGCATTTTAGCAGTGGATTACAGATGCTAATCTTAAAGCAAATAAATTAAAACCTCCTTTTCTTGCACACAATACACAGTTCATCCTGTCCTCAAGCTGGGAAAAGAGGTCCACATGAAAAATGCTCATTTTTCTCCAACTGGTTTATTTCCTCAGTCTGGTGTGGCTCTACAAACCCACATGCTGGCATAAAGGGAAGATCAAGGAGGAGGCCACTGGGAAGGACAGGACTATTTTTTCCCCACAGCATTATCAAATTGCATTGGCTTAAGTGTTCTTTCATTCACCAAGGCCAAAAATATCACTAATTATTTCCCTTATTATTTTCTTGCAGTAAGGAAAACTTAAGAGTTGACATTTAAATGGCTTTATAGCCATCATAAACATGACAGCAATAGCTGACTAGAAAGTCTCTGAAGATGCAAGTCACTAATTAAATTTCTTCTGAAGGGCAACAGTAAAATAAATCTGCTACCATCTGATATTTTTTCAGAGGCTATGGCAAAACAAAACAAGGCTTTGTAAAACACGAATCCACAACAATTTTTCAAAGGTAGCACTTCAGACACTCTCATGAAATGCACAAAGGAACAAGTAATATGCATGAGTACAGAAGAGATATTATCTGAACCTGTTAAGCTGGAAAAAGGCACAAAAGAAATTATAAGCTTTTTGCACAACACTACCAGTACCACACTGAGGAAACATAAGAAACATAATGAAAAGTAGCCAGACCTGATTGAGCAGATGGTAATACGAAGAGGTGAGATTTGTAAAGCATAATGATATAAGTTGATCAAACCAGAAATCAACTGAGATATTTGAAAATTAATACAAAAAAAAAAAAAGACTGTTTATTGCACAAAGAAAAGCAGAGTGAACAGAACCTGTGCAAGTATCCCGGGCATCTTTTACTCTGAGAGGCCAAAGGTGAGAATACAATCTGTGACATATGTGAAAAGAATTCAGCACATGAACTGCCAAAGCAAAGCAGGCAGGGAAACAACTCATGTTGTCAGGTAGGTGCCATGAAGACCCAAGAAAAATGGCTTCACATGTCTACAGTGGTGCCAACACTCCCAACCTGAGAGTGCACACCCTCACACCCTGGGAGTTTAATTTGGCCCTAGAAATGTACTGTCAGGCCATGACACAGTATTGAACCACTCAATGTCAAGGCAACATGTTCTGCACCCATGACTACCTCCAGAGACTGCTAGCTCAGGTGTAAGAACATCACAACTAGTTAACATCACACACACCTGGAAAGGCAAAGGAAGAGTCAAAGGCTGAAAACTATTTCAAAGAAAGGGAAAACAGAAACAAAGACACTGTCCTCAATGACTTCTGTTGTAAGGGAAAACACAACTGCCTGAAGCATTAACAATACCCAAGTCATACAGATTCAGGTGGGAAGTCCTGGTGAAACAGAATGCAAGGTCTTCCAAAAGAGCACTGATTTTCCCATATTAGTAAGCGGTGTTCAGGGAGACAGAAATTATTAGAAAAATAGAAATTAAATGACAGAATTTTTCTGTTCACAGCACTGCCAAACTACAACTAAGCACAGTTTAGCACAGTGGAGAATACCACACTTACTATTTGCCAGCTGTACGTTCTTCCAGCTGAATTATATCTGAAAATGAAAAAAACAGAAATATCACTGTGGAAAACGAAAACTCAAAGGAATCATCACATGCACATGCACTTTTTTTGACAAAGCTGATGAGCAACTACGGGTTTGTGGATATCCATGCATGACACCAGAGTGCA
>NW_008659644.1:35329-46462 GCF_000695815.1 Acanthisitta chloris | reverse complement strand
TAAAAATTATATATTTAAGAAAACTATCTATACTTTTTTTGTTCCTTCTGAATCAAATTTGTAAAGTTTGAACCAGTTATTTAGACTGGTTTTCTCAATGACAACTGGCTCAGTATCTCTTTTCCAATCAGCTGACCCAAAGGGTTTTCTGTATTTAAGATAATTAGTGTAATTATTAATCCATGAAGTACAATGCAAAGTAAATCTCCACTTCAAAACAAACACTAAGTAAGGTAAGTTAGTAACAATAAGATTTCTGCAGGATTTTTGGCTCCATGGAAGCCATTGTTTCAGCATGACAGTTTCAGGACATGAAGTTTGAATTAAAAAAAGCATGTTGTAACAATCTGTGAAAATCACTGTTGGTAGCCGGGTTCCAAGTATAATGGGAACTGGTGGGCATGTTGGGGATTTCAGAAATCTAAAGGAGGATGCCCAAGCCCCCTCAAAAGGAAAATTAAAGGGTGTCTTATCTGCGTATTACATGACTCCTGTAAGTCACTCAAGTGTCCTTGGAAGGTAGAGCTGAGAGTGACTGGTTGCAGAAATGGCAGACTAGGAGGCCAAGTGATCCTGAGAGAGGCTGCTGTCTGCTGCATTCCTACTGGAGCTTCACTGAGAGCTCACAGCACCAAGTTGTTCTACTACAGTGCAATGCATTTTTTCTCTGCAGGAGAATCTCAGGAAATACATGTGTACCTCAAGCACATACCTCAGCTATTTCTTATCTTAAAATGTATCAGGTTTCTGTTGATATCTCTTTGCAGAAGCCATCTGAATTATGGCATGGATTAATTTGTTTTAGTGATTGTAGAAGTTCATGATTTAAAATGAATCATGAACAGTTAAAGGATTGCTAGCTGAATTTGGGAAAAGTGTAATTAGAGGCATCATTAAAATTGTGCAAGTCTAAGATACCATATTTTCTTGATACCAAACATTGCTGTTCTAGTACAGATTAATTCAGACAAATGGAATATAAATTACTTGACTGACTTATGTGTACTAACTCCAAGCAAGTGGCTGTGAGGGAGGGAAGGACAGTTATGGTGCTTCAGCTGGAACAGGCAATGTTGTATGTGTTATTAAAATCAATAAAAATAATAAGTAAAAGTCAAATATACAAGTCTTGGGCAAAGTAAACAATAAAACAGTATTTATGGATTAATATAAACATGGTGTTTATGTTTATGTTACTACAGAATTCTCAAGTGGCACTCAATTACTGTTTTTTCCATGTCCACTTTCCATCATAGGTTTTGCAGAGGTATTAAACTGTTTGTTAAAAACACTTCTTCTGAGGTTTGCTGAGAATTCTTAGGAAGCAAATGGGGTTAAAGAGTTTCCATTTTATTATTTTTTACTAATTGTTACTTTTAGCTGGTGTGGTTGACATACCTGAAGGACAGGATGCCATTCAGAGGGACCTGAACAATCTTGAGAAATGGACCCATGGGAATCTCATGTGGTTTAACAAGATCAAGTGCAATGTGCTGCACCTGGGTTGAGGCAACCCCCAGCATCAATACAGACTGGGGAATGAAGAGATTGAGAGCAACCCTGCCAAGAGGAATTTGGGGATGCTGTTGAATGAGAGGCTGGACAGTAGCCAGAAATGTGTACTTGCAGCTCAGAAAGCCAGCTGTATCCTGGGCTGCACTAAGAGTGGCCAGCGGGTTGAGGAAGGTGGTCCTGCCCTCTACTTTGCCCTTGTGAGACTCCACTTGGAGTACAGCATCCAACTCTGGGGTCTCCAGGACAGGAAGGATGAGAACATGTTGGAGTGAGTCCAGAGAGAGGCCACAAAGATGACTAGACAGAGGAACTCTCCTATGAGGAAAGGCTGAGAGAATTGGGATTTTTCAGCCTGGAGAAGAGAAGGTTTACAGATGACCTAATTGCAGCCTTCCAGTACCTGAATGGAACCTACAATAAAGATGGAGACTACTTACAAGAGTACCTAGGGACAAAGCAAGGGGGTCTGACTTCAAATTGAAAGAAAGTAGGTTTAGTTTAGGTATTAAGATGCAATTCTTCACTGTGAGTGTGGTGAGACACTGGAACAGGTTGCCCAGAGAAGTTGTGGATGCCTCATCCCTGGACATGTTCAAGGCTAGTTTGAATGGAGTTCTGAGAAACCTGGTCTAGTGGAAGGTGCCCCTGCCTGTGGCAGGGGGGGTTGGAACTAGATGGCCTTTGAGGTCCCCTCCAACCCAGGCCATTCTGTTATTCTATGATTCTAGATCTAGCTTAAGACTGTTATCTCTACTATCTGCTAGATATCTTTTTAATTAAGAATTACTACTTGTCAGTTAACTGGGAAAAGTTTGCCTTTGACAAAACACACGTGATTTTCATACTGCTATTAATTCAATCAGGTTTACTAGACAGGGGTTGTTTTATCACTTCTGTTGTAAATTTTACTTTATCTACACAAGATAAAAGAAGATGTTTATTGGGTTTTATATAGAAATTTGAATTTCCCTGCTGCTGTAGGATATATTTTAATGATGTTGTTCATCATATTCACATTTTATTTGCAAAAGAAGTTGATAAATTTATAATTATGTGCACAATGATTTATGAAATTATGTTTAAGTGCATCCCTAATTACTCTAAGCTAACAACTAATATAAATTATTGAGAGGCTTAATTTGAAACTATCACCCATACACCTTATTTATGAAATACATAAACAAAATTTAAATGTCTGAGGGGAGGTTTAAATATTTAGAAGTCATATCCATTTTGAAATGAACCTACTTTTAAGAAGAAAAAATAAATATTTTAATTAGACACTTTTGAAATTAGACAATTTTCAATTTTTGCAATACTTTAAGGGGTATTTTTGGCTAATAATCTTCTTACTCCCTGCCCCATCTGCATTTGAAAAACCAGTGATGCATCTGTCTGCCATAATCAGACCTTTGTGCAGTTTATGTGTATAGTCTGCTATGATTTTAGAATTTAAATGGAAGGTGAGATATCACATCACTGAGGCTATGGCAATGAGAACTTAGTCTGTTTTTCCCAGGGATTGTGGACAGAAAAAATAAATCAGTGTCATAACCAATATTAAGATTGGCTACACAGTTGCCCTTTTTTCATACCCTGCCCCTTTGCTTAATCTCATGTAAAACCCTCCTGATATGACAGGATTAAATTGAAGAAGCACTGAAGACCACACTGAGAGGACTATCCCGTAGTGCAGCAGCAGGCTGACTGAAGGGTGTCTCTCTCAAGCCACAGTAAAAGGAGTGGACAGAAGCAAGAGGTAAGTACAGGTGCAGAGGAGGTAAAGGGTCCAAGGACCTAATGAAGTCTCAGTTCCCCAAGCTAGCTGAAGTAATAGGTGCAGAGGAGGTAAAGGGTCCAAGGATCTAATGAAGTCTCAGTTCCCCAGGCTAGCTGAAGTAATTTTTTTCTGGAAGAACAAATCTGCCACTGCTTCTGTGTCAGACAAAAATTCCATCAGTACCTGGAGGGGATTCTAGCCCTTTTTATCTGTGAGGTAGAGATTTGCCTGCCCCATAATTTTGCCACTCTGTGTTACTGTGTGCTTTGTAAGTACTAATATTGACCTTAACTCCAAGCATACACCTCTTGAGGCAGTATGAACAAGACGCTGTTGTACTCTTCTATTGCAAATACAGTAATATATATCTGTCCTCAGGATTTCTGATGACTTACCATTTGTAGGCACAACCAGGGATTGCATTAATGGCAGCAGCATGAAACACACTGATGAGGGCTGGGGACAGCTACAAAGGCATTTTTTAATTAGATATATTGATTTCAGTTTTATATTTTGGTCATTCAGAACCTATAACAAGCTCATTTAAGAATCTCAAGTTCTGAAATAAACCCAGACCTGCTGAAAACTTTCATGAAGTATTTTACATTCAGCTGTAGTAGTTAATAAAATGGTCATTTTTAAAATCTTTCTGTTTTCTGTTTCATGTGATTATTTTTTTCTATTTTAATCTCTTTCTGTGGAAGAAGTTTAGCTGCTATTTATGCTGATCATGCTGGACCAAAGGAGAAGGACCAGGTGAAAAGCAGAAACCAAAATCCCTCCTTAATTTCTTACAGTAAATTAAAGAAACACAGGAAGGTAGACATTCTAATAAATAGCTCATGGAAAATAACAAAATTACAGACCTGCATGATACCAAGATTCTGATATCTTAATTTCTGGGAGAAAAACTGTGGACTTAGATCTCTAGTTTACTAAACCCTATCTGTGGCTTCAAAAGGTAGATGCGTCTTTCTATCTGTCAATAAGTGGTGTGTGTGTCAGTGCTCTTAGAACTCTTAAATGTTTCTGGTCAGGAATTCTTTAGAGGAAGTTAAAAAATAATAGATTGTGCTATTTTCCAAGGTCAGGCAGCTGTCTCTTGGAAAGAATAGCACTGAGTTTTAAAAAGCAGGAAAACAATTACTATATTAAAAGCCACTTAACAGGTTTTACGAGGTTTCAAATAGTAAAGCTGTGTTTGCTCCTAACTTCAAACTGTAATGATAAGGGAATAACCCTATAATCATTGGAAGAATTTGGCAATATCCTGAAACGTGACTGCATAGCACCAGAAGATTTTGCTGTCAACTCTTTGGCAAAAGAGATGGTGAAAAATAGTACAACTACACTTCTGTTATTAATTAATTTCCATATAAAGACAAAATATCTTGACATTTTCCATGTGATGATTGATATTATGGTCTATAATACAGAATTTGGCATATAAGCAAAAGTTGGTATTAAGAAACACACGTAAAGCAAAACAGAAAACAAAATGTATCAAAACAGATACTCAACCCCTTTCTCAGAAGATAAACAACAGAACCTGAACAGACCATAGCAGCATTTGAGAATAAAATAGCAGTACACTTTTCAGGTGCTGCACCATCTGAAAGCCACTATCAATACTAAAAGCTAACATCTCCTGACTAGAATAGCTTGCCAGTTTCAGGCATACAAACATGAAATGTGGATAAATGAAAATATATAGAACTGAGCTAAGAAAGCCAAAGTAAACATCAGGAGCAATAAATCTGTCTAAAACAAAAGACAAAAAAAGTGTAAAAAGCTGCATGACAAGAGACAAGGGGGAATATGTGAGTAATGTCACCAAAGAGACAGAAACAGCTGCTGTGGAAACTGATAGTAAAACACTTTATCAACTCAACAAGATTCTAAGTGGCAAATTTACATTAGCTAAAGGATATATTGATAGAAATAAATAGACCATAAAGGCCGTATACCATGTCATCCATTTGTGTACTTGGTATTCTAAACTTCCTCTTGTTTTTCATATGTAGTCCAAGTTTACTGTCTTCACTTTCAAATCTGTGTTCACAGCATAACTCCTCTTGTTTATGACTTCATCTAGAGACGAAATGGTTTTCTTCTCTGATATTTCCAGTCCATCTCTCTTGCCTGCATGAGACAATTGAAAAAAACCACCTTTGAGCTCAGTCCCATCCTTTGCTCAAATATGGAGGAGCTCTGTGCAAGTGCTATGAAAAAAAATTTCGAAATTATTTTCCTCCTTATTGCCCAGGAGGGGATTAAACTCTATCAACAATATTATTTACTGACACTATACTACTTTTTCCTAAAGACTTTTGATGATGTCATATTAACAACATTTATATATAATTAGTTCAATGCACTATTTAATTTACTAATTTGTGCCACAGGTAAAGAATGTACTATTCCTTTTTGTTTACACTTTTATGTCCTTGAAGATATTTTATTACTAGCTGTTCTTCTTGAAACAAGTGAAAATATATTTTCAATCCTTCAACATGCACCATATTTGCTATGCTTCTCAGTTTCTGTTGTTTTCCTTGGAATTAACTGTGGCCAGTATGTTGCAATGCAGGGCTCAGAGATGAACATAATAACAATGTTGAACATTGTGGGTTTTACCTCTATTTTTCTTGTAGTGCAGAGTTTTGCCTCTATTCTCTTTTTTTCTGTTTTCTTCCACATAGTCCAGTGTGAAGTTTAACTGCTTCACAACAGCATGGGTTCTCTCATTCTTCTTCAATCCATAATCTAGTTCATAATCTAAATGAGAATTTCATTCATAAGAGGAGTAACAGACATTCACACACATGTGTGGATGTGATTTCATTGGCATCATGGAGACATGGTGGGATGGCTCCTATGGCTGGAGCATCGGGATGGAAGGTTTTAGGCACTTTAGGAAAAATGCCAGGAGGCCTCTGTGGATGAATAAGGAGCTGCTGAGCAAACTCAGAGGAACAAAAAGAGGTCTTTGGATGGTGGGATAGAGGAAGAATAGTCTGGGAAAAATACAGGGAAATTGTACAGGAAGCTAGGGACGTGGTTAGGAAAGCGAAAGTCCTGTTGGAATTGAGTTTAAGCAGGGACACTAATGATAACAGGTAGGGCTTCTATAGATACGCTGCATGTGACATAGGGATATTCTATGATTTCTATGATTCTATGATTTATCTTTGAGTTGCCTATTCCTCCCAAACCATTGTAATGGAATTCAATAATTTTTAAAATAATTATCAAACCATTCTATGTATATAGATTGAATTTTAATTCCACTCTTTGTTGCTCTTACATTCATTCACAGTTTCTTATCTGCAAAGGCAATAAGCCTAGCCTCTAATTCACCATTGCATTCTTGATTGGAAATAGTGAATACAACAGGACCTAGAGCTGAGTTTGCAGCACCCCTATACATAACCACACTGGAATGAAATAGATCTTTATTCCTTCTGTTTTTATTGTTGATTTGGTTAGAGCTACATTATAGGCACCACATGGCTTATTAACAATAAGCTAAAGTATTTAGACATTTTTCTGATGATAGAGATCAAAAGAAGAACTCAGGAAAACAAAGACAAAAAGACTACACAACAGTCTTCTTACAAATACAGAAGGATGGAAATAAAGGAGGAATCTAACAAAATTTCACAATTCTGAATTCAAATATTAACTTAGAGAAAAACCCAACCAGATATATGAGGCAAGTGAATTCTCACACACTGAGAATAACACATATGCTGATAGGAATGTAGAGAAAGAAATGAAATGAGAAAGTTGGAAAGTTAATATTTACCAGTTTAAGTAAAATCTGCGTGTCAAAATAAGAACATCAAGTCTTTCACCTTTCTTTCTCAAATATCAATTTCACCTTATTGTATATTTCTGAAAGACACAAGTTTACCACAGGTATGGAGATAGATTTCTAAATGACTGTGAAAATAGATACCCTCTAGAAAAGAGGTATTAAAAGACATGAATTAGTAACAGCTGCTGAGATACGCCAAAGAGTTTTATAATTCTCTTTACTGTTATCCAGAATAAGGCATGGAAATATTTATACTGTGTGTTAAGAATAAATTTATTGAATCTGTTATAACAGGTGTAACTTTGGGCATTTGGATGAAGTATAACTGCTTTTTTAAAGTCTTTTTTATTGCAATTCAGTTTGTGTATTTTAATGGCATATAGACAGCTATACACAGGTACAAATATACGTAAGGAATTTTGTTGGGAGAAGAAGAAACTTTATAAAGGACAAAAGAAGTAAGCCTAATTCTTCCCTTCCCAGCTGGGTCTTGCTGAAGGGCTGCCTTTGATCCTCCCATGAGCTTAACACTCAAGAGAACAATACACTCTTTAGCTCCTTATGTCTCATGAGGAAAGATGATGAAATTCCTCACTATAAACACATGCCATTAGAGTTAAGTAGGACCTGAGACAAGCAGTGAAAGGGGTGGTAAAAACTGCTTAACCTCCTCTTCCCAATAAATTTACAGCATTTTTTTAGTTCTGGCCCAGCCTCAGAGTGTTCAGCTTCTTGTAATGTGCCCTTCATATATGTTTAGAAAGTTGAACTGAACTAAATGCTATTCTTCCCATTCCATCTTAGCACTGTGCTGAAATGAGGTCTGCATTTTTGTTAAACATCTACTTCTGTGGTTTGTCTCTACTCTGCCTAGTAAGACCTCTTAATTACAGTATTTAGGTTCTTTAAAGGTTTCTTATTGACAATAGTTTTTCCACCCACTGGCCTCAGAACAGTTTTGTCTTACATCCATAACACCTGGTCAGATTACTCCAGGCAAGCTTTGCTCTTTGTAACTGTGTCTGGATAGTATTGCAACCAGCTTCACCATCCAGCTGGAGTTAAATTAGCCATTGATGTAATAGCTGCATTATGGCATTACATGATTGGCAGCTACTTCTACAGCACAGCATTTTTAAGAGATTCAGCTTTACTAAAACTGACTCTCGATAAGAGTTTTCAGCATTATTCCTAATATTCTCTTTCTTAGTTAGAAGTGTCTGGGTCCTAAGAAGCTGTATATTGAAGTTTGTTTTCATTTGCCGACTTGAAAGTAGGGTTTCATTATGTTCTCCATATAATTTATAAAACTGCCTGTGAACTAAGTGCACTTAATTTTTCCTTTCCCTATACTTTCCTGATGATGTATACTATATGGAAACTGGCATGTGTTCTGTTTTTTTTCTAAATCTGTTATGTCTTCTGCCTGGACTTTCTTAATTTAATCACGTGTACTTTCTCTGTATATTGCTTTGAGCATTTCAGCCATATTTGCTGCATAAAGATATTTCTGTGGAGTTAGATCTGTCTCTCAACAATCTCTCTTGCAGGCTTTAATCACATGTCCCACGAATGAGCCTGTTTCTAGTTAACAAGACTTTTATGATTCCTGTGCTGTCTGTGGATGCCAGAATTCTCAGCTGTGTGATGTTAGTATTGGTTTAGGATGTAAAAACATGTTATCATATTCCAGTTTCATTCATTAGTAGGTCACAATCCTCAGGCATCTTTATCTGCTGTTCCAGAGTTTCAGGCAGTATTCTTTGTCACAGCATCTCACTCAACTACACATCCTTTTCCTTGCCCAATGAACTGTATAAGGAATTATTTTAATTCTCCTTTATCTGTATTTTTTAATGGTCACCTTTCCATGCAGGATCTGTTTTTACCTTGCACTGTCAGGGTTTGGATTTTTTTGGAAATGTGGTGGGCATGGTTTGTGTTTGTGCTGACCATTCTGATAAAAGAAACATCCACATTTCCCAGACCTATCCATTTTTTTTTCAGGTGAATTATGTTTTCTCTATGTCCATTTGCCCTAGCAGATTAGATACCTCTTATCCAGATATGGTACAACAGAAAGCCCACTCTTAGGGCTGTCTGGCAGAAGCTACACTCTATGTACACTGTACTACATATCTACACATAGTAGATTCAGTATCATTCAGGAATAAGCAGAAGTACCACACTGTGTGCATTCTCTGTGTGCTTTTTGGCACCTCCTGGAAGTAGCAAGTGTGCTTTTTCTCCCTGCCTCCTTTCAAGACCTGGTAAATTTATTTTGCATATTCTCCTCAATTATTCTGTGCATATAGAGCAAATCCTATGTAAAATAGAGGAGTTGGTGCTGAATAACTCTATGGTGAATGCACATTTACTTATGTCTTGCAAACAAAATTATCCTTTATTAAGACAAGTATATGCAAAAACTGTTACCCTGAAATTCTATTCAAAATACTTTTTGTTTTGCAGGTTCCTCAAAGTTTTTCCTTGTGCAAACTGGGTTTTCTCAAGATTTCAGTGGGTGTTTATACTTGAAAGTCAGGAGGAGCTGCTGGTTTTACTTGGGCATGTTTAAACCAGTTGTAAGTCAAGCAGCTGTACTGTAGAAGCCTTGATTTATTAAAATTCTTTTTAATCAGCAAACTGCATTTGGATATATATGTGTTAATAGTGCTTTACAGAAAATCTCAAATCTGAGCAAAATCAGAGCAAGAGAAGCTAAAAGGTAAAAACTTGCAGTTGGCTGAGATCTGTAAAATAAATTACTTTCAAGGAAGTGTCAATCAAGCATTTAAAAATCCCTGACTCCTTAGGCACATCATCTCAAGTTTATTTGTAAGATGATGTTAGCTTTGAAGTGGCCCTAGTTATTCAAGGTATTCCTGGTGCCTCTGGCTGTATCCTGCCAGGTCTGTCATTTCACAGCCTGCCTCAGAACTCTAATATGAGATAATCAATGAAACTAAAGCTCTCCTAGGAACAAATGCCTAGACAAGAAAATAATCTCTTGTTTTGGCTTGCTGTTATAGACTGTCCCTAGGAACAAATGCCTAGACAAGAAAACAATCTCTTGTTTTGGCTTGCTGTTACAGACTGTTGTACCCTACAACACAGCAAATCAGTCCCCTGCTGTGAGTTAGGTGCTTTGTTACAATAAATTCCTCTAAGATGTGAATGTTATTTCAAGCAGAGCACACAGACATACATGAAATTACTGACTTGAAGATAAGAAGCTCACTGGGAGGAAATACATGCTTCAGTTTAGCCTGATTTCAAGATAGCAGCTTGGACATGTAGGATTAGATTTGAAGAGGAATTATGCTCCAAATCGGGGCACTGCTTAAATGATTAGGTGACAGGTATGTATAAACCAGTTTTGCTCAAGACCACTAAAATCACTAGTTTTATTTTTTCTTGAAATATCTGCAATGGACACTCGGGTTCACTTCATAGGAAGCACAAATTTTCTCCAGACAGAGTAATACTGAATGATGAAAAAGAAATAAAAAAACCCAAAAAGCATACTTTTCTTGGAACAGATGTTGTAAATTTTTGTTTATTTGTTTTATATGAAGAAATTAATGCAAATACTAACAAAATTATTAACATTGAAGTGTTCCTAGGCTTTTGTTTTGACATGCACTTACTTGCTGCATATGTTCTGAAAGGATCTCATTACTTGATTTCAGATAAGAATTTGGGCTCAGTCTATGGGTTGCTTATCTTTAAGTACAATTGTGTCAGCACTGTGAACTCTGAGAAAAATATTAGGAAGAAAGAGAAAGATAGATATGTTTTCTTCCTGGTAGAGTTACGTTTCGTTGCAATGAGAGATTACAGCTATATAAAACCTTTCGTTTCTAAGAAACTTTTTGTGCTTGACAAACTGTGTGCGTGTATGAATCATTTCACAGAACTAGAACTATTTTCACCCAACACTAAAATGAAATCAACATGGCAGGTGCTTCAACAGTATGGCATAATAATTTTGGAAAGGAAGGTGGAAAGAGAGTGC
>NW_008659644.1:33672-35302 GCF_000695815.1 Acanthisitta chloris | reverse complement strand
CAGCTATTCAAATTAGAACATAGAGATGCTTGACCTGTTTTTAGTTAAAGATTTCCTTGTGCAGAAAGTCACATGAAAAGACATCAACAAATTTTGATGAAAAGCAGTCAATCTATATATTTTAAATCTTTCTTCTTATCAGTCAAGCTGGTTCTTTTGGCACCCAAGACTAAAAGAGGTAACACATATAATGAGATAAAATTTATAAGCAGATAAAAACAAATGATTGTGAAGCACCCTGTCAGCTATTTGAAATGAGAATGTTGTCAACAGCATTTTAAGAAGAAATACATCTCCTCAGGTTTTCTGCATATAGATCTCATGGTCAAATACTATGGCATAAATTCTTGGCAGCTTGATCAAAATAGATTGTACTTGGCATTTTCCATATCTGAAGCAAAAGAAATGCCATAATCAAGCCTTTCAGTTTATATTGTTTTTCATCCTGGTATTTGGTAAGGATGCAGAACATTTTCTTTAAGAAGAAATACATCTCCTCAGGTTTTCTGCATATAGATCTCATGGTCAAATACTATGGCATAAATTCTTGGCAGCTTGATCAAAATAGATTGTACTTGGCATTTTCCATATCTGAAGCAAAAGAAATGCCATAATCAAGCCTTTCAGTTTATATTGTTTTTCATCCTGGTATTTGGTAAGGATGCAGAACATTTTCCTTTGACTCTGGGACATTTCCTGCTGCCAGGGTCTGATCTGCTGCACATGTGGACACCAATGGCAAGATTCCTACTTTCTCTGACCCCAGGACAGCATCCGCTGAGAAGCACAGCAGTGCTCCACTTTCATTAGCCATGTGTTCGTTACTGAGCGAGCAAACAGACGTTGATCAGCCAATGGAGAAAATCTCTTTTGCAAGCATTAATTCTCATGGTACACTTGAGACTGTAGCAAGTTTTTATTACACTGATTTCACACAGAGACAACACCTGAGACACGAAGGTGATATTAGGCTGCAAACAGAGCACTTGCCACTGAGAATGAAATCTAAGAATACTGTTGACTTACAATTCCCTGCAGTAGCTGGTAGGCAAACTTCTTATTAAGACTACTTAACGCTCAGGTAACTTGATTTAACATTTTTCAGGACAATTCTATCCCAATGAAAGCTACCAAAATGTTACCTTGTTATTTTCCATTAAACCTTAACTACAATAGACATCTAGCATAGGTCAGTTTAAATATTCTTTATTTCTTTTAAAGAAGGCTATGATTGTGCATACCACAGCTCAATTAATAATAAATATCCTTTCTGCTTAAAAGTCATACTAATAATTTATAGAAGTAGTTGGAAGTACAACTTCTGTAAAGTAGAAAGTGAAGCAGAAATCTTGATATTATTTTGGTTGAGGAAAACTATTTGCAGGGTTTTGGGTTTTTTTTCTCTCCTGCAGGGTCTTAGTCTTCTTTTAATGGCAGGAGATAACAACAAAAGAAGGTACCATTACTGGAAATTTCAGTCTTGCTATTAAAAACTACCTGCCTGAAAAGAGACAAGGAACAGATTGAAACATTGGTCCACTAAACTGAAGATGCCAATTGTTAATATGAATCAAGAGAGGTGATAAAATAATAGCTTCTGTTTTACAATTAGATTAAGGGTGTTGGTATT
>NW_008659644.1:0-33636 GCF_000695815.1 Acanthisitta chloris | reverse complement strand
GAGAATTGCAGCAGCAGTTTGAACTGCAAATCTGAAGGAAAACATTCATAGTTGACTACACATCCAGCCAGATAAACAAGATGAGCTTCTGAGCAGTATAGGAAATACTTGGAAAATACTGAAAAGATGTGGTTCTGAGGTTATGCTTGGGCGAAGGTGCTTCCGCTACTGGAGGGACAGGGACAACCTCTTGTAATGTAATTGGGTCTACTAGCACTCAAGTATCAAGATGAGTGCATCCATATTTCTCAGGTAGTAGGGGCTGATTTCTCCATCTGAAATCTTTGTTGACTGTGAAAAGACAGAAAACCTTCTGAAAAGCTATTAGCAGTGCACTTGTAACTTTGAGGAGAGAGAAGTTCTACAAAGGGCTACCCAGAAAAAATGTCATTATACATCTGTATTTTTTCTTAAAAATCAAGGAAACAGTTTTCAAGGACAAATAAGAATTATTTTTTCTCTTAGAAAGAATTGGAAAAAATTCTGTCTTCAGTTTCTTGTTATTCCATTCTCTTACGGTTTAGTGGTAACTGTCTTGCTAATGTAACAGTATTGCAATAAAATGCTTTCCCCTGATTATTTATTCAGGTGAATCAATGCAGTCTATGACTCATGTTTTGAATTCAACTGACAAAAAGTGTTCTTTAAACTACAGGTCATGATACTAGTCTGAGGCATAGATGAGGTCGAATGGAAACAAAAGGAAATGTTCCTCTCACAGATTCTGGGATTGGTCTCTACTGGAGCACTTCATGTTTTCCAGGAAGACATTTTATAACTTCATCCCTAAGAGAAGAATGTGGCGGAATTGAAGACAGTCCAGCTGACCCATATCATGCAGCAGATATGTACCTTTCTTGAAAAATGAAACATAAATGAAGGTTTGTCCTTAGCTGATGTTGGAACAGCCTCTTTTGTGACATTACTCTGCAATTCTTTTGGTTTATCTGAAGAACATGTTGTTTAAATACTAGTAAACAGAGTCTCCTGTGACATGATGTGTAAGTCACACACAGCCTTTTTCAGTGATATTTGCTGAAAGTCATCAAGCAACATTACTTTATAAAGCCAAGCATGTTCTGTGCTAAACTTTCTGTTCACATTCAAGCAGCATAAGTAGAACTATGGGGTTTATGTGAACCCATTAATTTCAAATGATCAATCCACATTTCTTATGCTCTTTCTTTTAAATTTTGCAAGCAACAGGAATGACTATGACAGTCACAGTGGCTATGACCACACAAACCACTGGTTTGTTATGTATAAGGCAGAAAGGTGCATTGTAGGTTACTTCATGGTGTGATGCCAGTGCACTTCAGTTCTGACCTTTGTTGCTTCAAGTACATGTCACTGAAGGCCTCATCAAATGTCACAAAATAATCTGTGATCAGACAGGTGCACTTAACTATCTGCAAATGAAATTAACAGGATAAAATCCTACTTAGGAACAGCATAATGATAAGTAGTATTTAATATTTTACCCCTTTTTTGTTTGTTTGTTTGTTTTTAAAATCTATGCAAAATATAGCACAGAATTTCATGTTTTCCTAAAGATTCAAGTGTGTATTAAAATCATACATAACAAAGAGTTCTCCTGCTGGGACTTGCCAAATCTGCTTGGAAGCAAACTCACTGCAATCAAGCCAGCCAGTGCACAGTACTCTGGGCTGAGACATTACCCACGACTATTATCCAAGTCCAAAAATAGAAATATTACATAAACAGTACCAGCATCTCCCAGCGACATGGAAAGAGCAAGGCCTTCCTGAAGGTTTATGATTGGATTGCCTCTTTCCAGTGATATTGTAACATTTGGACAGATACTGTTCTGTGTGAAAAAAAAAAAAAGATGCTTTATGGTATAATAAGAAACTGACAAATTCTCTGAAATCAGGACTGTTCTGGTCACGTGCTGAAAGAGATTATTCTTATTTCACAGTAACACCACTTCTGAAGCAAAATTAATCAGAGTGATAGCATAGAACAGCATGCATCAAGTTTAAGAGGGACTTAAGAAAAAATCTTAACCAACAGAAATTTCAGGTCACTCTAGGCAATTAATCAATCTGACTCCTAAGAAAATATCTGCTACGTATTTGTTCAGCTCTTCACAGCCAGTCTGTCTTCATGACCCATGTACATTCATGCGTTTGAGTTTTCACTCATCAAGATGTTCACAAGAACAGTGATCCACTGCCACTGAAGTCAGTGGAAAAAAGTTATTACTGATTTCCACTGGATACTTCCCAAACCACACATGTGAAGTTTTACACTGTACTCTCACACATCAAATGTTATAAACTTGCACATGGGAGCAGTTGCACTCAGATTGACTATATTGATTTGGCACAGGATATTGATCAAAACACAGGAATACAGACATCTCAGAGCTCTGTTAGAAAAGTCAGGAAACAGAAGCAATAGGATGCAATTTCTAAGGCAAAATCATAACTTAATACAGAAATATCAGAATACCAAATACAGTTTTTGCAGTCCATGAAAGCTTGTGATCACTTGTACAGTAAAAAGCAAAATGGTAAGAAGTAAATAATTACTTTTACAAAACCAAAATATATGCCTCTGTTTTGGCTCACCATGAGAAGGAAAAGAAAATGAACTTGTCAAATAAATTATATGCTGTGAATCACTTGCTAGGGTCTGTTCTTTAAACCAAGCCTTTTATAAAACACATTATTCTATATGAAAAAAATGGTTTTTTCTGTTTCTTCACAGCTGCATGAAGGTCTTCTATTGAAAATTTCACTTTATTCTTCTAATTAATTGCACATGCCTTTGTAACTCTATCTTTAAAATGTTATTTGAAAAAGAACATGCTTTTGAATCAATATCAATCACATTGTTTTATTTTCTCAAGGGATAAAAAGGGCACTCAAAGGAAATTAATCTTTTGTCTACACTAACTTGCTTCCATATAGAATGTGCTTCTACAGCATTGCTCCCATATATTTAGAGGTCTGTCTGGAATGAATTTTCAAAATAACTTCTGGGGTTTTTGTTTGACTCTTTTGTTTCAGGAAAGGTGGAGTGCACAGTGATGTCCTTATAATCAGAGGATTCATACTGTGAGCTTGCTGTTCCTTGTCCTTGACATACAATTCTTGGTTACCCAAATTGTTCTCAGCAGAACAAGGTGAGACATGGTGGAGTTCTCTAACATGTTTCTGCTTCATAATGCCTCATACTGTCCTCTCCATATTACTGCCAACAACAACAAAAAAAGTTCTGCAGGAAAGTAGTTTATAAAAAAGAGGTCTAAATATACCAAATAAAGATTTCAAAGTGTCCCCCACTGGGATTTCTTCCTGTATAGGCCTCTATATTGCTAATTCCCTAAATGTGATGCTTGTTATTATATTATTTTTTCAAATACCAGAAAATGACTCAATAATGTGAAAACTAAATTTTTGATTTTCACTTTTCAGAAATTATTCCTATCCATGGGACAGGGAGAAAGCAAGAAAAATTTGTTTTACCAAATATGTCTACACACTGGTAATATTGATAAATTGACACCATATTCTAGTTTATTTATGATAGTCTATTGAAACTATATAGCAAACCAAGTAGACCACTGCATTCCAGCTCGTATAAAAATGTTTTTTGGGAACTACCACAACAAGTCCATTTCAAAGCAAATATTGCTAGCCTCACAAAGCAGTCTTAAGGCTTGAAAGGGAGAAACAATTTACCCCATTTAAACAGTAAATTGACAGAGCCCAAGCCCAATAGTAAAGTTTTGCCTCTCAGCCTAGGATTCCACAGATAAACATGCTGCTTCCAATTTTTTTTTCTTTGTGATTTCCACCATTAAATGCTATTTACTATAGAAAAAAACCACACATTTGATGACAAGAAAAGAATTGCATATCAAAGTAAAGCTTAATAAATGTTATAAAAATCTTATACATCATAGCATAGTAGTATTCTTTTGAACTTTTGAACTCCAGATTCTTCAAAGCATTTCTCTCCTGAAGCTATCAAAGCAATATGCACCATTGCTGTGGAAAGAATCTTTTTCTTGATGCAGTTTATTTGGTATCTTTTTGAAAGAAGAAAGTCTTGCCTCACAGAAATCTTTGAAGCTCATTCTAATGAGAAGCAACTCTTCTATTATTTTACTCGTTTTATTCACTGCACTTTTTTTCATAGCTAAAACTGTTCCAAGAAAATGGTCTTAGCAGTTGGCTGCTTAGCACTTCATCTGTTCCTGCTGTTTATTCTTCCCTTGAAGTCACACTCCTGTGTTAAAGGCACTGAATTTGTCCCTGCAGCCATTGGTCCTTGTGCAATAAAGCCACGCACCACAGACATCAGATGCAATTAGGCTGTAAATCAAGTAAGCAGAGGGAATGCCAGAAGTGGACCCATCATCTCTTCGGGCTCAACAACACAAGCCTTAACACCCTAAGTCAAAAACTAGTATGAAAAATTTTCCCACGATCTTATATCCACATCTATATCGATACCAATGTTCAAACTGATATTAATATTAACAATATCATCATACAAATTCAAGTAAACTGCCAGTACATCTTGAAATTTCTTATCCATTGTTGACAACAGTTTTCACTAATCTTCTTTAACTGTTTCTTTAGGAGATTTTTTGGGTTCTTCAGAAACTACACAGAGCCAGTGACACAGCAATAGTTCAACAGACCCAGAGCCAAAATCTTAATATCTGCTGCTTAACACCAGTGAGTTGCAGACAGCTCATGGGAGAACAAGTGCAGCTCCATATATTTCTTTCTCTGTCAAATACACTAACACTTATAAGTAAATTTATACAAAATTATACAATAACAGATTTAAAATTAGTATAGCTAGCCCAGTATGGAAATTAATCAAGCACATTTAGTTTGTTTTAAACATTTTCTATCCTGTCTCTAACATGCCAGGCTACAGGTATTTTACTTCAGTAAGTCTGTTCACTCTGCCCATATTAATATGAATACTGGAAGGCTCTGGAAACTGATCTTTGCTCTTACTAGATTCTCATGACTATATTCATCCCATTTGACACCACCATTTTTTCAGATTCTTTATTAATTTTTGAACCATATCCATGGAACAGCTCCGCATCTCATACAGCTCTCATGGGTCTCAGTTTTTGTCCAACGAATACATTTTATTTTCTCTGAACCATTCTCAATTACAAGAAGCCTCTTCATTTGATGTTAATGGGATGGTTTCATTGGTGATTGCCCTAACGATTTCAACTGGACAATCTGTCTCACTATATATAGGTTTTTCTCAGATGTGCAAATTTTGTTGTATAAAATTTATTTCAATAAATTATCAGCCAGGTTCTGGTTGTTCCTATTCCTGATCCTTTCATGGTAGTTTGTTATTATCCTTTCACCTCTAATCAAATTGAAAATACAAACCCTAGAACTTTCTGTGCTGACCTGACTTGCTTGCATTTTCCTGTGAGATATCTGAAAGTCAAGTACAACTAAATCTGAGATGAAGAAAGAGCATCTTTCAAAAGGGCTTTGAATATGGACATGTGCTATATGTCAGTCACCAGAATCTCCACTGATGTCTGAAGCACCAGCTTTGGTTCAAGAAATATATTGCCTGCTGAAAGAATATTCTGAGGATGTATCAATATATGCATTCCTTTTCAGGTTTTTCTCCAAATATCTATCAACCACAGACCAAAAAACCAAACAAAATACCCACTATAGAAGGACATTTGATCTAAAACTGTGTCCAGTCTCAGTTAAGCAAGAATTTTGACAATCTTGATCAAAACATCTCCTTATAGATTGTTCTAAATGTTCTTTTTTTTTCCATATTTAACTTTTTCTTGTATCACTTTCATCACTACAACAAAAATAAAGATTTAATTTCATTTCTATTTTATTGGTAGTTATCCTTATTGTCATTGTAGGCCAATGAACATTTCTCTAAACCCATCCATCTCCCCTTCTAACCCCAGACTGAAATAGATATCAACTCTTTTTGGAAGATGATCTGTGAGACAGACCCTTCCTTTCAGCTCTACTCTATGTTCTCTTGACAGCCTTTTAAACTGGAGATATGGCTTCCTCACAGCGCTACCTGTGGTTTCTTGGGGATACAGTGGGGACATGACATGGGTAAAGACAAGTACTTAAGTCGAATTGCAGAACAAAAAAATCTGTATTTTCTTATGTGCTTTCATAGTTATTTACCATGTTTCTTTTTTAACTAGATGTAGTGAAAAGATTGTCATTATATGGTCTACTATCACAGATTTAGCTCCCCAAAATGTCAACAGCAGTTCTTCAGTCTCAGATACATCAGTTCCTTTCTGCTTTTCATGCATTTCTTATTACAATTTACTTAAGTTTTGTCCTTATGTTCAATGCAGTACTTTTCAAACCTGCATAATAGAAGCTTTTCATCAACTTGTGATTGATTTAATGGGAACATTTGCTAGTAGTGCACATGGTTCAAAAATCAGAGATAAGTCACATACATCTGCTCCATTCAGTATCTGATATATATTCCATCTATGGTTCATAGAAAAAGCCCTCATATAGCACATAGCTAGTGACTCAGAGCCAGCTTAAAAATCATTCAGTTGACAACAGCTCTTTCTCATTTACACAAACAATAATTTGGACTCACTTTCCCTAGGTAATTTGCTGAACTGCAATATTAAGACATCTCTACATCTCAATTATTCATTTCAAAATGTCAAGAATTGCAGAATTTTCAAAGTTGTCTAAGCAACACATGCATCTCAGCAGTGCATGCTATAAACAAACCATCTGTATTAACTCACTTGCCATGCTTCACATAGGTTTCTTATAAGACATTCAAACTACTTTTGACCTGAGTCCACTCATGGGAAGAAGTCTAGGGCCAACAGTTCTGTTATTTTGACGAGTGAAACTCTTCACCAGAAAGGTGGAATTCACCACAAAGTCATTGGAATAGATTGCCCAGGGGAAGATTGAGTTACCATCCCTAGAAGTGTTTAAGAGGTGTCTGGATCTGGCACTGGAATATATGGGTTAGGGTTTAGGGGTTACAGCAGAGTGACAGGTTAACAATTGGACTTGATGATCTTGAAGTTCTCCTTCAACTTTGGTGATTCTATGATTCTATGATTCTATGAAAGCTGCATTTTTGTCTAAGCAGAAAGCAGTATTTTCTCATGGATACACTGCAGACTACTTATTAAATCTTCATTATTGTGCATAAAATAGGAGCTAAGATAGTTCACAGAATGTATTGCATTCTAGATAAATGCAAGGCTGAGTTTTGACTTTATAAAGACATCATGACTGAACACCCCAGTCCTCCACCCCTAAACTCATCCACTGTTAAGAAAAAAATTATTCAGAAATAATTTTAGCCCGAGGGTTTAGATTCTAGCATTAATTTATCCATTAGCAAAAAATCTCTCAGATTCAGAGGTATATTTGCTCTTTTATTTCCAATGTATTCAGAATATCTATCACTTTCAAAAGCTAAATGAACTAGAACTAGAACTGGGAAGAAATTCTTTAGCTCCACACTGGGAAACAAACAGTCACTGTTATAAAGATGGAAAATGTATGTTGGAGTCACAAGGGGCAGTGAAGCCAAACCATCAGCTTATACAATAGGAAAAAATATGTGATTCATATATCTGCATCCTGCTAACCATGATGCAAGTTTAGGGAAAGCTTCCACTGTCCATCTTGACAGTCCAAATCAATTGCATATAACATCATATGCTGGAATGCCAGGCCAGTGATGACATTCATATGTTTTTAACAATCCAGAAAGAACATCCATACTTTGTGCTACAATGAATGGTGTCTCTTTATGTCCAGTATTATCAAGTCTTCTTATAAGAACATGTTGGATGCTATATTTTTCTAAGATTTTTTTGCTTCATGTTTAGCTCACTTCAATTTTCTTTTTAGATTAAATGGCTGTTATAAAATGTGGTCAAATGATGAGGTCAGGAAAAAGATTGTCTTTAAAGTGTTGAGCAAAAACTATTTGAAGAAATTTGGAGAAAGGCTGTTAGAAGTATTTTCTCACTATTATGTGAAGTAAAGAATGAAGCTTGGCCCTAAATAATTAATGGCAAATAAAAGATGAGACCTGTAATACAAGGAAGGTGCTACCTTAAATATATCTTTGGCCTTGTCAGATATAAGATTTAAACAATTTAGCAAGCATGTACTCCATTTGAGTGCATAATTACAATAATTACATATGCTGATAGGGTAATTGAATTTGCTAATGAAAATTAGCCATTTGCACATACAATTATCTAATTAATGTGCACAATTTCAAATAAAAAATGGTGCCCTTCACAGGTTGCAAAAATCACTTTCTCTGTTCTGGAAATTTGAATTAGTGGTAGCAGTTTATTTTGCTACTCCACACTGATCAACTGTTTTTTAAACCACAGTCTTTAATGAGATAAGCATACTCTTCCACAACAGTACCTAGCTATGAAGAACACCAGTGTGCACCATCTCTTTAACTCATAAGCTAAAAGGAGAGAAAAGAAAGGAGTTTTTGCCTGCACTTTTATTGCTTAACTACTTCTAAATGCAATGCTAATCACACTTGAATGATGGAATATAGGAGGTCATTGCTAATTACTCCTACTATGCTTACACTCACAATGATCTCTTAAAATCCTTCTGAATGTCTGGTTGATTTTGATAAGCAAAATTCCTTGGTACAATGCAGTTCAGGAGGCATTCTGCATTCACCAATGCCACAGTACCTTGCAAGAAAGACAATAGTAATGGTACACACCAGCCATCCTCCAAAAAAGCTCCTCAGTCCCTTCTGGCTGTCATTTTTTGTTTCCATCTAACTGATTATATGACACCAGTCAAAAATCTGTACAATTAATTATTGCAAAGAGTTCCAAGGAACACAGAACTTAGCAAAAGTGTCAGATAATGACATTAGGTGAGAATGCTGAATTTCAGTATCACATTTTCTATTGTATACAATATTAATCACTTAGTAAAATACAGAGATCCCAAAGCACTTTTCCAAAGCAGTAAAAGTAATAAAATAATATAATATAGGCCAGAATCTTTCACTGTGATCATACCTTGCCTCTCTCATAATACTTTCCAGAAATTTCTCCAAGCCATTCTTATCAATACCTACCAAAGTAGCAGAGGCAAAAATTACCTCTTTCCTGTTATTCAGTAAGTCAGTAACACACCTGCAAATGCAGCTCAGACTCTGGACTTCCAGCACTGTTCTTAGTCTAAGAATTAATTCTTACTATAAGATAAATCAGAAAGAGAATGTATTGCACAAAAGGTTTTGAGACAAAGTGGTTTTTTTGCAGGGATTTGTACATGTACATTAGCTTCAGTGACCAATAAACCCGCTCAAAATAATAAAAAAGACCTCCAACACATGCAAACAAAACTAGAAGGAGGGAGCAAGTGAAAACAAAAATATAGGCAGCTGGAAAGAGTAGCAATGGGATCCTCATAAGAACTTTGTCCTGTAGGTATAAAGATGTTTGAACGTTAGAAGAAGTAGCCCCAAAAATTGAAGCCTCTATGTTTGGAGATACTCAAAACCCAAGAGGACATGATTCTGAGCAGTCTGCTATAGCTGATCCTGCTTTGAGCAGTGGGCTGGATTAGATGACCTGCAGAGGCCTCTTCCCACCTCAACTATGCTGTGATTCTGCTACAAATGTTAGAACACTGAAGGCACTGTGCAACAGATTAGGTTCGTTTCTGTTATCAGAAAAAAATTGCTGTCTTTCACTGTGAATACAGTGTAGATTAGTAATTTTAAGAGAGCTCCTAAAATGAATCAATATTTTCTCCCAAGCCTCCTGTTCATGACACAAAGTGACATAAAACAGACCAAACTGTATGACACACTCTACTGTAATCGTATGGATTCCTAACCTTGAACCTATGAAAACACAACATTCTACTTTATTTTTAGATCTCTTGCCACTTCTCCTTTGCCATGACATCCTGATATTGAGCATGTTAATCATTGTTGAATAAGGCTATGTTGCCATTACCTAGTGAAAATAGCAGCTTGCCCTACAAATAGTACTCACCACTAATCATAAATAACATCACATACAAGCACTTACAATACAATCCATACCTATATTCTTAGCTCAGTAGCCAGAAGTTCAAAATGTATTTCATTTCTGTGCCTGTTAAGGGCAGGAAAAATGGTCATACAGACACAGGACAGGAAATTTAGATTCTCTTCTTGTATCTATCATGACATTTTGGAGGTTAATGCAAACAAATCTATGTTACTGATAGAACATTAGTAATCTGAGAACATTAACATTTGTTCTGTTTCACAAAGACACCAGAAAACTTAAGTTTGTAATGTATGCAAAAGTCTTGAAGGTTATAGGAACATGTTGCATTGATTTTGAGTCATAGTAGAAAAAGACAGAAGGAAATATTATTATTAGCGTTGTTATTTCACACTACTTGCAAATTTAGGTTTAATCCTGCCAGCAGTCATCCCTCCCTCTGTTCTCAGAAAAGAAGCCAGGGAGGAGGACTCAGTTCAAAAAACTGATGGATATTCTGCCATCATGCACTACGCCAAGGACAGCAGCCTGCCCTCAGGTTTTGGTACTGTATTGGTTTATTCCCCTGCTGGAGTAAATTCACACTCACTTCTCACCTCTCTGGAGTATGTGTTATCACATTGTGATAAAAAGTTGGGCATCAAAAATACAAGCTCTTATGCTATTCTGACAAGATCATTTCATTTTAAATATGTAGTTGAACTTTTACTGGGTTCATTAGAAAGTGATTAAGAAGGGACAAAAGATGGTTTTCAGACAAACAGCTCTGCCTGTAGGTGTAGAAAGAGTATTTTACCAGCAGTAATTAGATTTTTGTATAGCTCTGAAGCTTTTCTTCAAATCCCTTACTTAAATCACGCAGCGAATGGATGGAACAGGGATATCACATCTTGCTGCTGAAGAGAATCATCGTATTCACTGCATGGTATTCTGCAAGCCTTTAAATTCAAAGCATTCCTTTGAAATCTTTCCACCTTCCATAGACACCTATGAGATGACTGAGTTCTGTTTTCCCCCAGTTTTCATGTTTGTGCTGTAAGCAACTTATGCATTCTAAATTCATATCATATAGATGGTTGGATGTACAGTCTTATTTGTGGCGTTGAGTTCCTTTCTCTTCTTGATCTCTGAGTATGTGTTCTTAATGTATAATTTTCTTCAAGTTATAGATTCCTAACACCACAAACAATTTAATTTCACCCACAAAACAACTTCAATATTTTATTTTCAATTGCAAACTATGGTTTGTGTTGAAACATCATTAGGAATCATAATCTGGTTCTGTTGACAATCTGAAATCATGGAACACATACTACAGTAACAGGCCAAACTGAGATACCTTGATTACTGCTGGTTTCTAGTTTTCTTAGAAAATATCTCAAATCCAACAAATTCAATACCAAGGGACTAAAACAGTTGTCTATACAGCAAGGCATAAGTTGGTTTGATCAATGGTTACCTGCAGCATCCTAGTTCTCATAAATAGCAATGTCTCACACCTTAGAAGACATGACAGCAGCCCAGGTGCAACATCCTTTGCCAAATCACTCTGTTCAAATTGACACATTACTTTAGGTAGAGGATAGTAATTATCTTTAGAAATCCTGTAAGATGGGAGAAGCTTGATTTAATTTAATCAGTAGCACTGTAATTTTAAGTTAAGATGCATGCTTTAATTATTCATAGCAAAATGTTCTTCCCAGAGAACTTTCATTAGGGACCCAGTCATTGGGAAAACCTAGTCATAGATGGGTTTTCTTACCACAGTCACTGTGTGTATTAGGTAGAATATTATCTGAGAATTTTAACTAATTCTGCTTTGCTAATTAATAAGTCCAGCTGTGTTAGAATTGTGTGACTGATAGAATAATCATACACATAGCTTACAGTGAATCATGCATGAAATTTAAAAATTCATACAATTGTATCATTACACTTTTTGCAACAACCTTTGGTCCAGATCCTGATATTTATTCTATTATTCTTTCCAATCCCAGTCACAGAATTTCATATTTATATAGGATTCTTTCTTGTGATACAAGCTAAATCAGTTAATCCCTTACCCTAACCACCTGAAGAGCCACACTGCATAAATTCTTCATGCCAAGCAATAAGAACAAAACAACCCCTGTAAGAATATTACTAAAAGCATTTTTGAAGTGATTCCTAAAACTCAGCAAGATGAGCAGAGTAACAACAGCACTAAATTAGTGATCATTACAGTGTTTCACATTTACATAACACTTCTAAATATCTCATAATATATACATGACTAAATTAAACCTCAAATGCTTTCAAGAGACAAAGGAATAAATTACACTTACCTTGGAACTCTATGTTCCAAGACAGAGAAATTATAAATCACCAAGTGAAGCTGATGTTTAAAGGAGTGGGGGTGGGAATCTCAGTCATAGTCTAGAGCCTTGATTAAACTAGTAGTAGTGCTAGAACAATATTGTAAAGATACAAATTAACAACCAGAGACACTGCTGGGGTTTGTGTAATATCTATTAGTGGAACTGTCTTTAATTTTATGTGTTTCTGCTGCTGGTAATCAAGGTCTCCCACACTTACCCATCACATTCCCAATATAAAAATATTATAATATATGACCTGAAGAAGATTCCTTGCTTCAAATCGAGTCAGTCATGAATCTTGCAGAATCACTTTGCTGCTTTGGGGTTTCTTTGCTGTTGATTTTTAGTGAGCAACTAGAGTGTTTTACACATTATGAAATGTATTTCCATCATTGTTAGCAAGGACCCTAAGTCTTGCTTGCTATATGAACACAGTCTTGAGTTCTAATAAAATATGTCTACTCAGAACATGATCTTTGTGTACATCAGCAGCTTACCATACGTGTACAGCTGTTTCTTATAGTAATGGGCTAGTTTCACATACTTTAAGAAGAAATGAATTCTCTTCACATGCTCTTCCTCCTTTGTGAAATTAAGTTATCTTATTTACAGCTAAATTTTACTCCATCCCCAGCTCTCCCAGACTCAACAGCATAGAAGATACTAGGATTATTTTAGCATCAATAGTTTTTTCATGTGCAAGTGATCGTATGGTTTTAGTTGCAAATTTCTAATTGAAACAAGTGGAAGCCTCAGCTGTTCAGAATGTCTGGGCTTTAACAAGATCTAATACATGTTTAACAATTAAAGATATCTTAAAAAGTTTAGCATAGTGATCAATGCATGCAGAGTGTCTTTGCTGCTCAATATTTGATCTTCTCTCTGCAGTCATTGAACATGACATTTCTTTCTCAAGGTAATCAGTAAGACAATATTTAAAAGTCATTTCAAGATGCTGTCCTTTTGACTCGTTTCCCTTTGGATTTCAGAAACAAAACTAGACACTCTTCATATTCTGTGAAGGCGGATTATATCCAGGGAAAATCATACTTATCCTAAACAGTCATGGCAAGTACCCTAAATCTGAATCACAGGCAAATTAATGTCTTTGTATGTTGTTAAGCCCAGTGCTGGAATGACACTTCCTTATATGTTTTGAGACATAAGGACAAAACTTCTAGCTACTGGCTGAATATGAAAGGATACAACATCTCCACCTATAAGGCTGTAACAGTGGGGGGCTTGAAGTGGTAACCTCAGGTATCCTAGGTTACTATCATATTCAGTACTATCTTCCATCCTTCAAAGCCTCCTGTGGTTCACATGTGTGAGGCAATCTGGTACACAGCATTGCCAGCAAAAAGGTTCTCCATTCACAGGCAAGTGAAATGATCTCTGTTTCTGTAAAATGTGTCAGTCTCTGGGGATGAAAGACATTTCCTAAGTGTCCTCTTCAACTCTATTTCTGAGCGTTGGATAAAGAGGGGACATTTTGATATTCCTCCTAGAACTGTTGTGCAAATCAAACCCTCTTTCAATGCATATTCTATAATCACCTTCTAGCAACTGGAGATGTATAATCAGACCTCATAAATGAGGCATGCCACTGCATCATCTGTAATGAAATGCACTCTATTATAGCAAGGCAGGCATCTGGCTATTTAGTAATAGAACCAATCCAGCCACTGTACATTTAGTCCTTGCTGCAGTACATTCCTGTTAAGCAACATTTCTTTTAATTCTGGGGAAAATGATAACTAAAATGAACTCAGTACCTCTACAAATCCTTTCAATGGGTGGCTGCAATAAGGCATAGAATGCTATGCTATCTAGAACTTTATGTTATCATCTACAATGGGAGCTGCTGTGTAAAGTTTGTTTAGTGCATGCATGATGTTCACATCAGCCAGTATATTACAATATTGGAATCAATTGCTAATTATGATACACAAGATTCAAAGAATAAAAACAATTTGAACTGCACAGAAGAGGATAAAATAAGCTCATAGACAAGCAGCTTTCCTGAAATTATTCTAAGTGAAAGATGATGTGGCTTTTATTGTCCCCTCCTCTAAATATATAATTTTTGTGTTCATGCAGAACATTAAAAGTCACAAAGTAATGAGTGGGAGTAGAGAGGTCAGGATGCAAAGAATGAATTAAAATTTCCAGAGACAATTAGCAAAATGTTTTGTTTTAAAGCTGTCATCTAGAAACTTGAACCATTGCTAAAAGACTAGTTTCTATTTTTTTCTTTAACTTTTCTTTCCAAATATGCAATAAAATCTATGTTTAACCACATTCTCAAATGGTTTATTTATGTATTCTGTCACAAACAGAAGATTAGCTCTTAACATCTTATAATACCATTTTTCACTTTGGGTTCATGTCACACTAGTAGAGGATGATTTCATCAGTTCTGGTTGTCACAGTCTAACAATTTGTGACACACTGAATCTGTAAACTGTTTGGGAACAGGCTTATAAAGAAACAGACAGTCACCTCAGATGAGCCCATCCTTAAGTCCAAATTCGTTGTATAACTTTGATGACATGAGCACTTAGTTGTTATGGGTTTCAGTCACCTCCAAGGAACAATATGTCTGTGCTACCTGCAGTGCAAGTGATCAGCAAATACCATGCTGCATAAATGACATTAGAAGTTAATGCCTTGCCAGAATATAGGACTACAAAGTCCATTACAGTAAGGCCTGAACACATTAAAGGTAAAGCTGGACAGCCTGTGGGCCAGCTGAACTCCAGAACTGAGTTGACATCTCCAGTTGAAACAGAGCACTATATGTCTTCATGAAGTGTTATGGAAAGCTGCCTCACAGAAATAAGACCCAACAGAGGCAGAATTCTACTGTATTATATCTTAGCATTTCTGCTCTTTATCTTAAAACATGATGCTCAAGTGCATAAACTTTTGATGGACAACTATTATAATGTGTCAGAAGACTGAGTTGACAAGCACATGTAATTTTACCATCTTCTCCACAAAAAATAAAATAAAATGAAATTGTGATCTTGACTTCTGTCTCCTTGTATCCAAAGTACTGAGTATATATTTTACTTACGATTTTCTTCTGTGTGGTTTTCGTCTTTCCTACTTTTGCAGGTCAATGTCTTACTCTCGCTATTTCTTCCTGGTCAGAACATTTCTGAATGATTCTTTAACATTGCATCTATTTTATTCACACCTCCAAATTCTCCATGTGTTTATGAAATGGGTTTCCTGTACTTATATGACAAAGTTCTTCAGATTTATAACCCCAAGTACAGTAAAGCTATACAGGAGAATTTAAAAGACTGAAATTATGGATAAATCACCCTGTAGGTTAATAATTTTAGTGTCCATTGTGACCTGCAATCATATACTGCAGGCAATGTGCAAAGAATATAGAGCTAAAAAGCTTTTCAAATAAGCCTAGGAGAATCATAAGCTAATTTAATGTGCAGTTAAGATAATTTTGAACTCATCTTCTGGTAGAAAAAACAAGTCAGAACACACCCAGCAAAGATCATAGAGTTGGCCTCTTTACTCTTGATGTATACTAAAACCATTGACTTTACATAGAAATGGTCTGGGAATCTGTAGATAGTCAACCCCTGCATCTTAGCTCACAGAATCCTAGCATTGGACTAGGTGGCAGTAACTTCATAACCTGCCTGAACTCAATCAGCAGAGCATGTCTGACTGTGCCCTAAGCATACACAGGAGAGCAAAGTAGTTAAGGTCTGCAATTTGCAGACAAAGCAGAGGCTATAAAGGCTGTGCAAGGTCATAACAAATCTAAGCTCATTTGAATGTTAGCAGATTTTAATTTAAATAAATAAATTATGTTGTTTATTTTCCATGTGAATTTTATTTTTAGTATGATGACATCTGGTTGGTTTCAAGCTATTTGGATCTAATATCCAAATCCTGTCTACTGTATACACTTTCAAGATGTAACACAAGGTGGAAGTCAAAATTAGGAGATCTATAAAAAATCTTTTTCAAGGAAGGTACTGGTCTGTCAGATTCTGAGTATTGCATTGCATTTTCCAATAATTTTTATTTTTGAAACTGAAAATATTTCAAACTCTAATTATCTACACTTTTAATTTACTCCTGCATGGGTTGTTTTCAATTTATTAAAATATTGGAAATCCTTTCATTTGAAAACACCAGACCATTCAAAAAGGGTTTAATTTTCCACATCTTATCCATTTTTTCTCATGTACAAACCCACTGTCACAAACATCTTTTTAATGTATAATATTGGATATGCCACAGCCATTTTACCTAGCATAATAGGCTTACTTCTAAATGCCTGTCAAAAAAAGTCTGCTACGTAGAATAAATTATTATTGTCAGTCTTTACATTGCCACAAAAAATTATGAATATTTTATTATGCTTAATCTGTTCAGTTTGATGTCACTGAAACTGGGCTGGCAATATCCCCTAACAATCTGGCAACAACTTAAAAATAAGAGAAAGTTTCAAGTCCTTGTTGAAAATCCTCAGCAAGTGCATGTGCACATCATTTCATTGAATTGCAATGGGATATACATTCTGGAAGTTCTCTTTTGCCAGGGACTTCATAGCAACCTTTAAGTATCTGAAGTGGGCCTGCAAAGAAGCTGGAGAGGGACTCTTTGTTAGGAACTTCAGTGATACAAGGTGATAGTGATTACACGGAGTAATGGGTATAAATTAAAAAGGGGGAAATTTAGATTATATATTAGGAAGAATTTTTTAGTGTGAGCATGGTAAGACACTGGCACAGGTTGCCCAGGGAGATAGTTGATGCCCCAACCCTGGCAGTGTTCAAAGACAGGTTGGATGGTGCCTCAAGCAACCTGGTCTAGTGGGAGTTGAACCCTGCCCATGACAGGGGGCACTGGGACTAGATGATCTCTCCATTCTAACCCCTTAACATACTACACGGAGCTACGATTATTTATCCATATTCAGAGAAGGCATAGGATACATACAAAAGCAGGAGTATCCCCTCAGCCTTGAGGTTAATGGAATATTTTTCTGAGCTTGAACTTTGTCATCTCTCTTTGTCCATCTGAACTGAAAGCATCTGTCTTAAAATCTATGCCTTATCCCCTTCTACTTCACTATTACCTCATAAACAAAAATTAACAGAAATGAGATGTCCATTTTGTATCTGCTTCATCTTTAGAGTAAGTGAAACATACAAAACCTGAATATTTCTGTTTCATTATTGAAGCCAATAAAACTTTGGGTCTTTAGTTTGCAAGAATGTTCAGGATTAAATTCCAGTCAAATATCCTTTCATTTCATCCCTTGATAGAGATTATTGCAGAAGAATTAACAGCTATGAGGCAAAATGTTAGAATAGGAGAGAACAAATAAATTATGCACAGAGAAGAATTTTATAGGCAATATAGATACCATTTTTCACTCAGAATTAAAACAGCTTCTAGAAATAAATGAATTCTGAAATAAACATTTTTCTGAGAGTAGTAACAACAGAAAAGCTGTTTCCTGCCATGTAGGTCATACACAGAGAACATTCTTGTTACTATTTTATCAGGAACCTTTGAACACAACGCTAAATGCACTTAAGTAAGATGATTTCTCATTTGCACTTCTATCCAGAGTCCATGTTATATGCATTACCCCAGACCATTAAAACTGTCTTCAGTAGTTGAGCTTCATTAACTTAGATATCCAAACAAAATAAACATACTAAGAATCAATAAAATATTTTAATAGAATATGGATTAATTTTAATAAAATAGTGCCATTACAACAGTGTAGGTAACTAAATCTTTTTGTCCTTTTGTGTTTCTAGTCATGCTTCTTTTCTTTAATAATTTAAATGAGTAGGGATACAAATCTGCTGTGGGAAACCTCACCTAAGGGCTCTGCTTTGACAGGTAGTGGACTAGGATTCAGGTCCTAATTCCCTTCTTCCTGTTTCCTCAAGTATTATTTTTATACAATTTCATATTCATATAGCAGATTCTAGTACTAAAGTATGAATGAAAAAAAGGCAATTTCTATATGATGATGGTTAGACCTTCTAGCCAGAGAAAAAAAGGAGTATGGAGATCTAATGGAGTGCCTTGTCCTCTCATGAAGTATCCTTTTGTCCACATAAAATGACATAGCATAGCTGGAGATTTGGCTATATCTTAGGTCTGACAGGTAGAGGATTAGGAAAAATAAAAGCGAAAAACCTCCACTTAACATTTTTCTTTCTTCATTTGCTTCCTAATAGGATTTAGGTGGAACTGAAATATAATGCAAGTTATGTTTGCAGACTTGGGGAAAGCACAGACAATAGTGACTCCAATAAAGATGCAGAAGATAGAGCTCCAAGTGCTCGGGGCCAACTCATAATTTAATACTAGTTCCATTGTACATGCTACTTCTAAAATGAACAGTCAAAACAGCTGTAAATTAAATTCTTGAGAATGCAAGGAAAAAGGTTTTTTAAGGATGAAAGAACTCTAGAAAAGTAACACCAAAGAAATTGACACCTTCTTTGGACCTTTTTTGAACTCCTTGTAGATGCCAAGGTAAAAGCTTGATGTTTCCAAGTCCATATTTTTTTTCATATAGTGTGTCAACTTCCTTCTTTTTCCTTATTTTTGTCCACATGTCTAAAAAAAAAGTGCTAATTCACTGATTTAGATGTGAGGGAATTCCAGATCTCCCTCAAAATTGATTAAATGTAATAAATGGTTCACCACAGTGCATTTGCTTAATGCACTTTCTCACAGTCGATTGTCTTCACTTACAATGCAACATTATCACGTTAAACTTAGCAAGGAACATATGTTCTTCCTGCTCTTTGGATAAAGCATACAACACTATCATTGGTATGTTTTACACCATGTATCTATCACATTATAATTTACTGAGCTTAGAGTAAGGAACAAAGCAAGAAAAACCTCAATATTTTTTTCTGATCACTTTAGCTTTTGAATGAATTGTGTGCAGACTACATCCTATCTTGCAGGTAAGGAATGCCAGCATTATTTCAAATAAATCCATAAAACCACACTTAGATTTCTAATATGATGACTCTGAAAATTGACAAACATGGAGAATTTAAGCTCCTAGGTCACCTGGCTTAAATCCCACTTATGCTGGTGGTCAAAGTCATCACTGCCCATTGGCAGTTTAACAGCCCATTTGTGAACCATAATGGTGGTGTTCGTCCAGGTGGATATGGGGCTCATTGCATTCCAGTAGCCATTTGTGTCATATAAAGTGGAAAATAAAAACCTCCACTGTGAAAGCTAAGCTGCAAGCCTGTGGCAAGTGAGTTAGTGTTTACCACTCAGATGATTTCTGTAGGCTGCTACAAAGTTATACCAGTAATTAATGAGTTTTCTCTTACTTTAGAAGAAGATTGAGATTACGAAAACCCATATCCAGGTTTATCTTTCCAGTATTTCTCCCTCCTATTAAACACCTTAGAGCATATGCCTTTTGAAAAATCAATACAACCAGTATTACAAAATAGTGTCTGCAAGTGGATTATAAAAATGCCACTCAGGTTCTGTGCATATTATGATGTCAATTTTAAAAAAAATAAATAATATGGGCAGCTGTATGCTATCATGCCATGCTAGAATTTCAGTAAGCAAATATACAGTTGAATGTCATTAGCATCAAGGAGTTGCATGGCCACAAAATGTATGCAATTATTAGGCAATTCATTAGCACAAACTAATGCATATATGATTAATTCAACGAGCATAATCATTGTGTACAGGTGCAGGCTTTGCAAATTTGATCTTCAGTCAGTGACACATCAGATTTGATGAGCTGTATATCTAAGGGAAAGGGAGACAGCTCTTTCAAATAGTTCAAGGGCATATACCACACCATGAGATTAAAAATATTGCTGTAAAATAATCAAATTAATCAATAAAATCTTCGAAATTTCTGTGAGACAAACCCTCATTGATGAAAAATTCCTTGTTTTGCCTTTGATGCCAAATGTTAACCCAATAGTATATTAGCTAGATTTAAACGAGGACAGTGAAAATGCAAAGCAACACAGAATTTTGACCCACTGACCCAAAACATGTTCCAGTGTATCATTGTGTGCTGTTTGTAAATCTGAGCTGTGTGTCCAGATTGGTATACTCACAATGGTGAATGAAATAAAAGCTAGAGTTTTATCTTAAGGAATTCTGATAGAAATCCCAGGAAAGTTAACCAAGAAATAGTAGGCATAACAGAGGCAATCAGAAAAGCAAATTGGGAATCTGTTCTGAAATGAAAGTCTAATCAGCAAACCTTCCAGGTATGAAACACTGAGGATGAAAAGAACAAAATCAAATAAATTTTAAAAGCCTTGTCCTATTTGAGTTCTACTGCACTGAAATGCGACCCATCATCCCAAAACATCTCCTGTTGTGAGCTGCTTCAGTCATAAATCTGAGCTGTGTGTCTCAACAGGCTAAACTTGATTGTGAACACAAATGGAAATGTTTGTGTCTGCCTTTTCCCAGAAGTATTTCAGGATTGTTCAGTTCAGCTTTCCAAAACAGGTGATGAGTTATTTTCTGTTACATGTGAAGGAGCCTACTTTGTAATTTCTCATCATTACTTCAGAACAAGAAAGAATAAAACCAATCCAAATTTAAAATTTAGACATTTTAGATTGCAAACAAATACTAACAAATTTTAATGGAAAATGCAAAATACACTCTCCCTCTATCTCCCCCAAAGAATTTTTAAAGACATTAAAAGCTGCACAGGAAGTAATTTGTAGCTATAAACTTTTATTTGCAAAATGAGTTGAAAAATGAAGAACTGATCATCCATCCTTATTATTAAAAAATAATTTTTTTCTTTTTCAATGTTTTTATAACACAGGAGATTCAATTCAACATGTTTCATTTCATGATAGATCAGAAAGCAATTCTGAAAACAAATCTATCAGCTTTTGAAATGGCAGTTTGGCTAATTTTCACCTGGGGATATTAGTTTGTTTTGGGTTTTTTGTAAAAATACTTGAAAAGATATTTTTATCTTGTTCTTGTCACTCTTTCAAGAGTTTTGTAATGTGAGTGGTTATTAATGTCTCTCATTAATCTTGGATGAATTAGGGAGCCAGGATCTTTGAGGCTCAAGTCAATTATGTATAAATAGAGTCCATTATTTACAGCACCATTATGTCCCCAGCTCATTTATTACATAAATCTTTTCCTATCATCTGGAAATTATCCATCCTTATTAACTAACATTTCTGGGTAAATTAAAAAATTGTGACTGAGGTAAATGACATTCAACTCAGCAGAACTAGATAAGAGTCTAGTTTATTTCATTCCTCATACTCTTGACTCTTTTTAAGAGGAGATGATTTCCAAAAGTAGCAGAGGCAAAATTTCTGTATATGCATGGCAAAAGCAGTTTGCTTTCATTTTTCAAAAGAAGAGGTTATGTCCATGAGAGTCTTATTAGCCTTATTGTGTGATGCTATTGTGAATCTTAGTAGCATAAAGCAGATGAACCAGCCTAAATTTATTTGATAGTTTGGATAGTTACTCTGTTTATTTTTTTGCTTCTGCCTGAGCTGTGGATTGACCAAAATAGTATAATAGATGTCACAAAAGCTTCTTGGAAAATTGCCTTTATTTTAATTAATCAGCATAATGAAGACAGAAATGCTGAGCAATTATCTTGACCAGTCCTTTATTTTCTTTCATATTCTCTTTTAGTAGAATTTTATTCTCCTTTTTCTTAGATTCTAGTTATGTCTCAACAGCTGCAACTGTTTTTATCTGGCTTTATAACTATATGAAGTTACAGTATGGAAATAGGGAAAAGAAGTGAGAAGCAGTCTTTTTAGAGACTGATCATCTTGGGTGGAGTAGGGAGAAATTAGCAAATTCTTAACCTTAAAATGGGTTTGTCTAGCATCAGAAAAAACTGTATCAGGTCAAATGAAGAATCCATTCTGCATAAAAGATTATCAAGCCCCTCAAAAGGCTTGACAAATTTCATACAAATATTAGCATACAGTATTCACAGATGAAAATTAAATATTGCAAGAAGTGATAAAATATTGATACTTATCTTTTTGTCTGTTCTTTGCTTGATCTATCAATTGATTTATTTTTTTTTAACTTAAGTTCACTAAGAAGACTTCTTTGTATCCATCACTGCTGTCAGAGGCTTCCCTAGCCACATATTCTTTGCCATAACATCTTAGATGAAGTTTCATTGCCTCCTCTGCTGTCTTCAATTCTGTGTCACAGGCTGAAAATCAAAGCAGAGAAGACCTGCACTGGTCTGGTCTCAAGTCTGGAGATCAACAATAAGTGAACAATCATTACAAATACACAGTAATGATACACTTCTGGTGTCAGACATTTCAAAACTCTTGCTCAGTTCTTGATCTAATCAGTCCTTAAAGCATTTACCATTTAGGAAATATGTTTTGGCTTAAGAATTTAATCTAGCTTCTTCTGAAAGGTTCCTGATCTTTTAAAATTCTGTATATGATTTATGATGGTACGGTGCCAGCATTGTCTATCATTTATGAAAAAAAACCCAAACAAAACCAGGATTCATTCATTGCCAGTTTTGATGGGCAGATCCTAGCACATAATGCCAGTCTTTTCTCCTTAAATAGAAAGACTTAATTTCAGGGAACAAGAGGAATTATATTACAGGGTCTGAAGGCTGTATTTAATTTATAGTGAATTGTTCATGCAGAGAAATGGATTTTACAATGAAATGAGAGATTCCAAACCATTCAGCTGTTTAATAAACCATATAAATAGAAGAGATGGGTTGGGATTGAACATCTCAGCCCACCTGCCTACTTGCACATATGGCTGAAATACTCTTGGGTAATAGAGAATAAAATAACCTATTCCTGTAAGCTAGGATGCTCATGAACAGGAGTGACAGACAGGCCAATCAACCAGGCAAATGAACACTGGTAGTCTTGGGATATTTTAGGAGAGAAGACTTTTATTCACTTTGCAGTGAAATTTTTGTGAGGTGGACCACAAGACCTACAATTTCATATTAATGGATTCTTATTCCCGATTCTGACCATATTTTTGCATGGCTCTGTTCCAATACTTAACCTATATTTGGTCTTCAATGAGTAAAAAAAAAAAAAAAAGTTAAAAAATATGCCACACTAACAAGTTTAGAAATTAAATATGAGACAGGTATCACTCCAACAAATATTTGCACCACATCAGTGTGCTTATCCTGTCCCTAGCCCTCAAAAGAATGGTTTATATGATGACAAAGCAGAGTTTGACCTTAGCTATTTCAGTTTTCAGCTTTTGTACTGTGTTGAATTCAACAGTTTCAACTATCAGCTGATCATAGTAAATCTTGTTCATTAGTAAAGAGCCTTACTGAACCATACACTCCTGAAGATGAAAGTGTAGACTTAAGTCCCAAAGCAGTAATATGAAAAGAATTATTAATTTACTGTCATCCTTTTCTGGGCTTCTAAATTTTCTCCAAGCCTTTTTAACTTTTCATTTTTCAGTCTCAAGCTTACAAAATCAGACTCAGTGGAGAGCAATTTTGAAATGTAACAGGGTTTTTCTTTTGTCTTCCTACTTTTTTGGGGGTTTGTTTTGTTTTCCTCTTGCCTAGGATTATTTGCTTTAAACCTTTTCAAGATAACTGGAATTTTCAGCCATATAACAGTAATCAGAACTATCTTAGGTGATGGCCTGCCATGAACACTAAATATCAACATCATTATTACAAAAATATTATCAGTCAGTACTCACTTTTTGGTTTGTTGGGTTTTTTGAGGTTTTTTTTGTTAGCAGTATCATAGAATCATAGAATGGTTTTGATTGGAAGAGGCTTTAAAGATCATCTAATTCCAACCCACTTGCTATGGGGAAGGACATCTTTCGCTACACCAGGTTGCTAAAAGCCCCATCCAACCTGGCCTTGAACACTTCCAGGGATGGGGCATGACTTGCTTGCTTCTGCTGTACCAGATGGTGAAAGTGAGGCAGGCTTCCCAAGCAGGTGTATATTGCAGGTTCCGAGTGAATTCTGCCATCTTATTCAGTATACTTGGTCTATTCTGATTTCTTTCATTCTCAAGATAGGGATTTGATATTGAGCAGAAACTTGAAAAGGGAACTGTTGAAATTATGCAAACTTCTGATCTGGTAGACACTGGTCTGTGTTTTTTTTCTACAGTTTTATTATAATGAAGAAGAAAAATATCCAATTTCCAACAAACAAAAAGTACTCCAATTTGTACATTCAGAATGTACTTCTGAAGGACAGGAAATTTTCAAGGAAAATAGCTTAAGTACCTATGAACTTTAAAGCCATCCACTTAGTAGATGAAAGAAAAGCTGTGGATGCTGTCTACCAGGACTTTAGCAAAGCCTATGACACTGCTTCTCACAGGATTGTCCTGGAGAAACTTGTTGCTTATGGCTTGGACAGGTGCACTCTTCTCTGGGTTAAAATCTGGCTGGACTGTTGAGCCCGAAGTGTGGTGGTAAATAGAATTACATCCAGCTGGAGGCCAGTCACAGGTGATGTTTCCCAGGGCTCAGTATTTGCGATAGTTTTGTTTAATATATTTATTCATGATCTAGACAACAGAATCGAGTCAGTCAACCCTCAGTCAGTTGATCTGCTGGAGGGTAGAAAGGTTCTGCAGAGGGATCTGGACAAGCTGAATTGATGGTGGAAGGACAACGATATGAGGTTCAACAAGCCCTAGTGCCAAATCCTCCTCTTTTTCTCACAACAATCTCATGCCATGTTGCAGGCTTGAAAAAGAGTGGCTAGGAAGCTACCCAGTGAAAAAGCACTTCGGGATATTGGTCAACATCCAGCTTAACATCCAGCCTAACATGAGCCAGCAGTGTGCTCAGGTGGCCAAGGAGGCCAATAGCATCCTGGCTTATATCAGTAATAGTGTGGCCAGCAGGACCAGGGCAGTGGTTGTCCCCCTATACTTGGCACTAGTGAGACCACATCTTGAGTACTGTGTTCAGTACTGAGCCCCTCACCACAAGACTGATATTGAGGTCCTAGAGTGACCCCAAACTGGCTACAACCTCATTTCAGGTAGTTGTAGAGAGTGATGAGGTCACCCCGATCCTCCTCTTCTTGAGACTAAACAAACTTAGCTCCCTCAACTGTTCCTCATAAGACATGTTTTCCAAACCTTGCATGAGCCTTGCTCCCCTTTGCTATGGCATTTTTGTACTGTGACATTTAACCAAGCACAAAGAACTTGGTACAATGCAAAAGCAACCTTCAGGTAATCAAGAATCAGACAAAAAATGATTTTCAGTAAAGAGTGAAGATATGTACAAAGTAGCTAAAGAAAAGTTATCTAAGATCTTGAATGTGAATCAAGCTTCTCACAGCTAAACCAGGGTAAAAGTTTTGAAAATTTTTTATTTAGAATTAAATTAATGCAATGTTTTGTATATCTGTTCTCCATTTTTCAGGACTACACACATAATTTTTGACCATTCATAATCAACTGAATGGAAACTGTTCCTTTCATTAGGCTCCAGACATCCAACACTAAACATAATTTTAAAGGGGCTCCAAATTTGTTTGATAAGAACTTCTACTACACAGTGCAAGAACGTTCTTTCTATTCAAAGCTTCGATACCATACAAAACAAAACACCACATGAGAGATATTGAGCACCTCCATCTCCCATGAACTTCAGTCAGAAAGGAGAGCACTCATCAACTCAGTAGACCCAAGAAAATGTTCCAGAATAAAAGAAAAATGAATTTTCCAGCACATTTAGTTTCAGGGGTATCACAATAGCTTTTCCTCCCATGGCATGATTCCTAGTCAAATTATACAGTGATTATTCTATTTCAGTTTCTCCATTGAATATGCAGTTTAATTGCTCAAAGAGAATCACTTTGCTATTGAATGTAGAAAAAAAAAAGAAAGAAAGAAAAATAATTTTTGGCTGAGTCTATCTTGCTGCTGCTGTGAAGCTGTAGGCTATATTTTCAATGTCCAGCTTAGAGAAATAGCATCTGGTTCCTGCCTTGGCTGCAGTTTGCAGGGATTAAATGCATTTAAGAAATTAAACTTTCTCTCCTACACCTACACTACACATTGAGTAAATGTTTTCTGTCTGTAATATATTAACTCTCTAGCAGTACCAGTGATATGGTTCTAGAATGACACTTGTAGCCAAGGTGACTCAATCTGGTTAGTACACCATCTGTCCTGTGAATGGAAGGGTGGAAATGTCCAGGCAGTAAATGGCCATCCATCATTCCTGGCCATCAAATAGAATAGTTTCTATTCATATGTGTCTAAAAGAATAAAACACAACAAAGAATTTAAATTAAGAACCTTTATTATTACACAAAGTAAGTTGCTTAGCTAAGTACTAGGGGATGTCTTTAAAGTGGCTTCTACAACATTTGGCTCACTGTGTTCAGAAATGGAGGAAATCATTGCCATGAATAAGCTGTCACACTTATTTCAACTGTGACCAAGTATGTAATCTGGTCATTATTATTGGTTTTAAGCAAATAAAATACAACATACATGACTAAAACTTCTCAGATCTTTTCAGTAGCCAATACAATACTAAATGTTCAAACATCCATAATATTGATTAAAGTACCAAATCCATAATACTAGTGTTCAAATGCATGATGACATTATATCTTGAGATATTACTTTGAAATACCCTAGAATTTTTATATTTCAAGAGAATTTTTTTCATTTGGCGTTTTATTTGACATTTGTAGATTGACTCCAGTTGAAATTTAGACACTCAGATCTTCTACTGATCAACCGATGCAGGAAGCCAATAGAGATATAACATATACCAAATGTATATATTTTGTTTTCACTTAAAGTATGACTGGCCACCCCATGCTCCACTGCCTTTACTTGATTTTCATTGCATGTCAAGACAAATTCAGAGCTAATCCAATTTAATTTAGTCCTCAATTGCAAAACCAGCCTGGGGACTAACACTAAGCTGCCCAAAGGACTGTTTATTTTTAATCTGACTATCCTGTCCATAAGTGCTATATTCTTTAGAACCTCAGAAATTCCAGCTTCTAGGCCAATGATTCCAAAAGCTGTAGGGCAAAGTCCGTTGTTAAACCTCAAACTATATCATTTAATTCACTGCCTCTTACCAAAAATAAATGGATGTTCTATAGTTTCATACACTAACCTGAGAACATACTTTGGAAACACTTCTTCAGGGTTAGGATTGTATAGAGAAAATTGTTTTCTTTACAACTGATCAATAATATATCTTCCAGAAGTATAAATTCCACAACAAAGAAAGAGGACCAGGAAAGGAAAAACTTATGTGTCAAATTGAAGGTAAAGAAAGAACATAAAAAGTAAATAAAAAGTATAAATTATTATGGAAGCATTACACAATATGTGAAACTAAGATCCAAAGAAATTAGAAAACATACATGAATATATCCTTACACAAACTATTAAAACTATGGTGTCCAATTCTGCATTTCTGAATTAAGCATTTCTTTACCCACACAACTTCTTAATTTATGCTAGAAATGTGTTTATGTCTAAAAATCCTCACACTTCTGGGTACATTTATCTTCTTTTTCCATCCCTCCAAAAGAAGATAAATACTAATTCTGTAACTATTTTTAGGATATCTTCTGTGATTATAATCCACAATGACAAAAACATTCAGCAAAACTATAAGGAAAACATTTCCAGGTTTATTCTGGAAGAAACCACTAATTTGTTGTGCTGTGGTTCTTAAAAAGTAGCTTTGTATTTAATTTCATTAAACTAAATGTAACTGATTATGGAGTTTTAGCATCTGCCTCTTACTTTGAAAATTAGCTACATATACTGAGAAAGCTAAATTAACAAGTCAGAAATGTAGTCTCATACTTCAGCTCTTAATGCATTGCTTTGCGAACTGGGGGGTTAATGATGGACAAATAAAAATAGCAAAAAAATGGAGTCACTTTTCCTGACACACACAAATAATGAATAAAATGGGTGTGGAATTCAAATAAACATCTATTTTCCAAGTTTCACTTGCTGCATGAATGCAAAAATCTAAAAATCCCAAATGGTACTAAGGTAGTTAAATTGCCTTTCTTAATGTGAATAGTATTTAAGCAGTTGAGATTCTGAATTGTTTCCCTTCTTACTGAGAAACAGTTGTATAAATATCTATTCAAGATAGAGTAGTTATTGACATTAATGTTAACAGTAAGTGACCTTAATCTTTGACAGAATTCTTGACTGGAAGGAAAAGAAAACTTCAAGAGACATCAGTGTTGGAGGAAAGACAGAAGGGATTTTTAGTACAAAATTAAAATAAGTTTAAAAAAAAAGCTCCTCTTAATTTTCAGAAGTCCTCTCATTGAAAAGTAAAATGAGAATATGAGACTATAAAGATTGCACTGTGTTGGTTTCTAACTCCTGTATGACATATAGTGATATGTGCCCGCCAGATACTGAAGTCTATTCACGAATGACCAGTTTGAAATGGATGTTTTTATCAGGACTGTTCTGGATCAGTCAAACACAGACAGTGGCAATACTGACTTTCTTACAGACAGTCCTTATGTGGAAGAATGAGGGCTGTCTGGGATTTTCTAGAAACTAAAATGATTGCACAGATTTTCTCACACGCAGCAAGTTCTGTGATGCTTGAAAGCACCAGACATACTGTGCAAATGCACATGAAAATACTCTCTTCACAACACACTCAGGTATGTGATGTACCAGGGTATCACACATACACATAAATATACCTGAAACTTCCCCAGCTGTCAGGCATACTATAGAGTCATATGGCAACTCTGCAGCTTGGGTTTATTAATCACTGCTTCCAAGACATAGCACATTCTCTACACATAACACTGTTAATCTAATCATTGTCAACAATTGTTCAGGATTTTCAGGTTCTGAAATGCGCATGCCAGACCTGCTGCTTGGTAGGAAGGATGATTTTTTCAGTCTCCAAGCAACTGTGAGAAGATTTCATTAATTTCCTGAATTGCCATTTTAAAAAGAAAAAGAGAATATGACCAGAAATTAAAATTTGAGAATAGCTCAAGGAATGATCTTTCAAGGTCTGAATGAAAGATCAGATAGCTCTAATCAAATTTTATTTTTTGCAAAGTCCTCATTATTTAAGATGTTCACATAGATTTATATTTATTTAGACCAACTTATTTCTTGGATTTTTATTTATGAATTTCAATTAAATAGGATAAAAAGTGGAGTTTGAATATTTTAGGCTCTGAACTGCTGAAAACCAGAATTAGACATTTAAGGTTCTTTATGTGTTTAAGCCTCAAAGTAAGTGGATACTTCAGATTTTGGATTGTGTATCTCTAGGTAGCTATGGTGAATTCACAAACCTGATGAATTCCATTTGAGAATACCAGCTCTCTCCAGAATTGTCCAATTCAGCTATGATACTTTTAAGTAAAATAAGATAATCACTATCTGTTTTATGGATGGCTCATGCAAATTAGATTATTTTGTATTTCATAAAACAAAGAGTTTGACATATTTCAATAAAAATCTCAAACTCTTCATAAGATAGTAGTCAACAGACTCTGTGAAATATTTAATGGGCATATTAGTGCTGCAAATACTCATTTTGTCATATTTGAGAAAAAATGTCCATTCTCCCTTAAGTGTTGAGACAGAGTGTGTTCTTTGGGTTTTGTTTCAGTTTTTGTGCCCTGCAGATTAATGTTTCTGTGGCATGAAGATCATCATTAAACAATCTCATTATCTCTGTATGAATGAAAAAGCAATGGTGCAGAAGCAGCAAATTTCAGCATACAGATGGTATATTAGCTTGTATCCAGTATAATGGTAATCATTGGATGCACTTTTGCTGAACTTCCAAATACTGAATTATTGTTCCTCTCATATAACCAGTACCCTCAGGTTTCCTGTCAAAATTTCTCTGAGTTGCCACAGATGGTGGCACAAGAGTAACGGGATGCCTGAATCATCCTCTATCACTTCCTATTTGATGTACAACAGAACTTCCTTACACCTGGCTCCTAGAATCAAACACTGGCTCCTTTACATCAGAAAATAGTCTAGTTGTCCAACAATGATCCACATGTACATTGAAGAAATCTGCTGTCAGCTATGCTGAGTTGCAGTCCCCTCTACAAAGATTATAAAAAGAATCTTGGGTAGCATGATCAGTTTTAGTTGTAGATCCCTGTGGACTGTTAGATGGACAAGAAATTGGTTGGATGGTCACATCCAGAGTGTAGTGGTCAATGATTTAGAGTCCTGATGGACAACAGTGACAAGTGATGTCCTCAGGGGTCCATAATGGGACCTATATTACTTAATATCTTCATTAATGACATAGACAAAGTGATCAAGTGCACCCTCAGCAAATTTGCTGATGACACCAAGCTGAGTGGTGCAGTTGACACTCTTGAAGGATGAGATGCCATCCAGAGGGACCTGGACAAGCTCAAGAAGTGAACCTATAGGAATCTCATGCAGTTTGGCAAGACCAAGTGCAAGGTGCTGCACCTGGGTTTGAGGAAACCCGTGGTATCAGTACATGCTGGGGGATGAATAGATAATGAGCAGCCATGCTAAGAGGGACTTGGGGGTGCTGGTGGATGAGAGGCTGGACATGAGCCAGCAACATAGACTTGCATTCAAGAAAGACAACCACATCCTGGGCTGCATCAAAAGCAATAAGGGCAGTAGGTCAAGGGAGGTGATTCTGCCTCCCTACTCTACTCTGGTAATACCCAACCTGGTGTACTGCATTCAGCTCTGGGAAAGGACATGGACCTGTCAGAGGAAGGCCAGAGGAGGACCAGCAAGATGATTAGATGGGTGGAGCATCTCTCCTAAGAGTAAAGGCTAAGGGAATTGGAATTATTCAGCCTGGAGAAGAGAAGGCTCCAGCATGACCTATTTGCAGCCTTCCAGTACCTGAAGGCAACCTACAAGAAAGATGGACATAATTTTTTTACGAGGGCACATAGTGACAGGACAAGAGGGAATGGCCTTATAGTGAAGGAGAGTAGGTTTAGATTAGATACTAGAAAGAAATTCTTTACTGTGAATGTGGTGAAACACTGGAACACATTGCAGAGAGAAGTTGCGGATGCCCTATCTCTGGCAATGTTCCAAGCCAGGTTTGATGGGGTTCTGAGCAATCTGATAAAGTGAAAGGTGTCCCTGGCCATAACAGAGGGGTTGGAACTAGATAACTTCTGGTGCCCTTAATATAAAAAGAACATGGAACCGTTGGTGCAAGTACAGAAGAGGGCCACAAAGCTGATAAGAGGACTGGAGCATCTCCCCTGTGAAGACAGGCTGAGGAAGTTGGGGCTGTTCAGCCTGGAGAAGAGAAGGTTGTGTGGAGACCTCATAGCAGCCTTTCAGTGTTTGAAGGAGGCCTACAGGAAAGGTGGAAAGGGACTCTTTTATTAGGAACAGCAGTGATAGGACAAGGGGTAATAGGTACAAATTGAAAGAGGGGAAATTTATAATAGACTTCAGGAGAAAGTTTTTCCTGTGAGGGTAGTGAGACACTGGAACAGGTTGCCAAGGGAAGTAGTGGATGCCCCAACCCTGGCAGTGTTCCAGAGGGGCCCCTGCCCATGGCAGGTGGTGTTAGGACTAGATGATCTCTTAGGTCCATTCCAACCCTTAACAACCTATGAATCTATGACTCTTAAGATGCCATCCAACCCATGCCATTCTATGGTTCTATGATCCCGTAGACACTTAAAATTACGTGAAATATATCGCAGGCTTAGTATTTTTGATGCAACACTACTTAGACATTTGATACAACATAGACATTAATTAATGCAGGAATTAGCAGATTCTTAAGTACAAGAATGTGTTAAGTCTTCCTTTATGGATGCAAAGCTTCAGAATTAAAAGCACACATTAATTAATGCAGGAATTAGCAGATACTTAAGTACAAGAATGTGTTAACTCTTCCTTTATGGAAGCAAAGCTTCAGAATTAAAAGCATGGACTCAGCGAGAACAGCATAAGAACCCCTGAAAATCCTCAAAATGTATTATGGCAAATAAATAATAACCTAGTAACCAGAGCTTCTGTATACATAAGCAATAATGACAAATCTTGCAGTTGGAGAGGACTGCTGCCTTAGGAAAAAATCCATACCATATCCATGATGAAGTCATCAGTCATCTAACATAATGAGCAGTTAGAACACACACATGAGAACTAAATTAAATATTTTTTTTCTTAATCTATTTAATAAAAGGCACCACTTAGCTCCAGGAAAAGAGATATCTAAGTTGTTGGGCAAGCTGAATTTTGAAAATTAGCTTTTGAAACAGAGGTAGGATTGCTATTCTGTCTTATTTTCATTTTTATTAAACAAAGAAGTTGCCAAGGACTCAAGTACAGTCTACTTGTAAGTGAACCCAGAAGCAACCTCACCTAGCTATAGTTATGTTTGTAATTTTTTGTTTCCTGAATCTGTCTTGACCTTTTCTGAGACTCTCTAGTGAGAAACATCAGCATGATGTATATCTTAACCCTGGATATACTTGTGTTGGAAATGCTAAGAAAACATGAATGCTGATATTCAGTAGCACAATGCACAAGGGTGCTTGGAGGCCGTTTTTGGGTTTTTTTTCTCTGGGGAATCCGTGAAGTTGAAGTGATTTATGGGCACAAGGACACAATCCTCTTGGATCAATTAAAAGGGTCTTTCTTTATGCTAAGGTATGATATAGAACAACCTTTTTTTAGCAAATTTAATAACTATATTTGTCATCAACAGTCCATTTGCAGGACCAAGAACTTAAACCTTGACAAGTATCTTTTCAAGCTTATGAAATGTTTTTATTTCTTGATGCTACCTTTATGTTTTTCTAGAATTATTAATAATTTTGTATTGATACAAATTGGTCATGTAAGATAAACAAGATGTTCATCACTGAAAGGCTTTAAGCAGTATGTTGCAGTACTTCTTTTAGGAGAGTCTTTCCAAAGTAACCACTTTTGGAAAAAAATAGCTACGTCATGGATACATACTGGTCTATTAGAACAAAGGTCTGTCAAACCTCTGGAAAAAGTAAGTGGACTGATTTTGTAATAATAGGGGTAGTATGTTAGGGATAGGTGGATGAGAAACTGGTTCTACATGAGTAAACACTAACATTTTACTGCAAAAACAAAATTTATCCAAATTCTGCACATCACCAATTTA
>NW_008659643.1:442-1144 GCF_000695815.1 Acanthisitta chloris | reverse complement strand
CAGGGGATGCAGACACCTGTCACGAGTGACCCCCACTTGGGGACACCCACCTCTGCTTGTCCCCGGTGTCTGGGAGAGGTGGGGGTGATGCTGGCACCACTGTGTCCTCCCAGTCCACCCAGTCCAGTCTCCAGGTCCTGGTTGACCCTACTGGGGACAGATTCTGCTTTGGAGATGCACTGGGAGGGGGAGCAGGGGGATGAGCCCCCCATCCTGGAGAGATGACAGTGGGTAGGGGGTGTATTATCTTGTGGGGGGCTTTTTTTTTCAATCTGACCCACCAAGTGGCACTGAGGGCAGCTCCGGACGGTGCAGGATCCATCCTGGGGTGCCAGGTCCTTGTCAGCACAGTGTGTGTCCCCTGTCACCCACCCACGGGTGATGTTTGAGTCCCTACTGCGTGCTGGGGTCCCATCCTGGTGGGTTTTGGGGTGCTGAGCACAGGCAGTGAGGCTCCAGCCCCCCTTTTGCAGCATCCCCGGGGTGACACGGGAATTGGGTCACTGCTGTCACCGGGGCACGTGGCTGCAGTGGGGAGGTTTTGTGCATGGGGGAGCTGCAGGTGGTCCTGGGGGGGTTTGGATCCAGGCTCTGAGGATGCTGAGGAGCAGCTCTGCCCCCCCAAAAAAGCAGTGACAGTGCCACCAGAGTTTTGGCTGTGGGGGGGGATGAAGATTTTCTTCCCCCTCACAGCCCCGGGAT
>NW_008659643.1:0-427 GCF_000695815.1 Acanthisitta chloris | reverse complement strand
CTCACAGCCCAGGACTCCCCCAAATGCTTTTGCTGCTGTTCCCATAAACAAAGGGAAATCACCCAATTCAGCCCCAGTGACCACACACACGTGTGCATGTGTGTGCATGTGTGTACATGTGTGTGCACACATGTGGGTGTGCTGCTCCCCTTGGCAGAGCTGTCCCCACTCTTGGGGGGCTGCAGGGCCCATGGTCAGGATTTGGGGGTGCAGGAGGAGCTGTTCCACAGGAGGCTCAGGATTTTGGGGTGCAGGAGGAGCTGTGCACAGGAGGTTCAGGATTTGGGGGTGCAGGAGCAGCTGTGGCACAGAAGGTTCAGGATTTGAGGGTGCAGGAGGATCTGTGCACAGAAGGCTCAGGATTTGGGGTGCAGGAGCAGCTGTTCCACAGGAGGCTCAAGATTTGGGGGTGCAGGAGCAGCTGTGG
>NW_008659642.1:6876-35677 GCF_000695815.1 Acanthisitta chloris | reverse complement strand
AGGTTCCTGGGCGGCAGAGCACCCGCTGATAGCGACGGTCCCCGCGCGGGTCCAGCCCGGAGCGAGGTGTTAGGGCCGTCGAGGTTTCCTAAAGTGCAGTGATTGCTTTGTCTCGGTGGACACCTGGCCAGTGTTCGTTCTGGATGCGCTGTCAAAAAGTCATCACCCGGGATTGTTTACTGATGAGCCATTAGAAACAAACGGCTGGAACAAAGTCATTTTCTAACTGGCAGATCTGTTTACAAAGTTAAAGTTGTATTCAGAGATAAAAACTTATATGGAGTTTGTAGCATCCTCTCTGGAAAACTGACTATCATCCAAAACTGGGCTCCAGTGCAAATCATTATAAATGTCGGTAAAGTCTTTAATTTATTTTACTGTGCTGTTATGATTGTGTGGTGCATAAGTTTTTACCTGGGAAATTGATCTTTCTCTCTCTGAAAATTGCTATAAATAAAACTTCCTTCGTATTACTGCCCTGCTAAGTTAAACGCGTGTCTGTAAAGTTGCTCGGACGGAGCCTGCGAAGAGTCAGAGTGTGCCCGTGGGTTGGGACTGGCTGGCTCCGAGGGGACGGGACGCGGCGGGAACCAATGGCATCGGGAGCCTCCTCAGGGAGGATCAAAATACTCTGCACGCTCTCCAGACCTTCAGCAGCGAAGCAGTGTGAAAACCGATGTAGCGGAAAAATGATTATAGGGGAAGGACGTTAGTCGGAAAGGAGCTGGGGAGATAATAAAATAGAAAAACCCTCACTCCTGAGAAGTAGAAAATGGGGTAAAAGTGAGTGAGTGGAGCCACAACCTGTTAGGTGGTGTGTTATGTTTGACTTTAAGACATAAGGTTAAGATTTACACTGTAATATTACTGCTAATGGTCCAAAGTCAGAATCAAAAACTTTGAAATAAAATTAATATTTCCAAGGGGTGCTAAATAAGGCTAAAACAAAAATCATTGAACATTAGTATTTTGCATCCTCGTCAGTACTGACAAAATGACATGGGGAAATGGAAACTGAAGGAGCACAACTCTGCCCTGTTCATTTTTTTTTTTTGAGTGCTTGGCTGTATGTTCTTTCAGCATGCATGGCTCTTTTTTCTGTAAAAACTTTTCATATATTTCTCTTGTAAGACACCTCTGGTGCATGGCTGAAGTTAATTCTCTCATGCTATAGAGTTCTTTGTTTGTAGCTTGTGGATTTGAATCCAGGATGGTCTTCCCTCCTGAGCTGGAAGGTGCTTGAAGTTTAGTGGTGACCCTGCTGGCAGGAGACTGGGTGGGCCTGCCACCCCTGGCCACCTTGACCACTTGGAGGGCTTTGATGGACAGAGTTACCAGAAAGGATAAGAACAGGGGGGCCTGGAAAATGACCCCATCTGTCACGTTACCAGGAGCCCTATTCCTCACCCAGCAGGTGGGCAGGCAGGCAAGGGGCAGATACTAAGATTCCTGTGCCAGACACCCTCATTGCCAGTGTCTATCAGTGTTGCACACCTGACTAGCACTGTAGCACCAGCTCCTGCAGCTCTGGCTGGAGTAAAGCAACACCCACTCTGCAAATTAGACATGAGTTCATTTGCATTAAGTGTCACATGCAGCACTAGGCAGTTCTGTTGATTCTCTCTGTACTGACAACAGTCCCTGACTCGTACTGGGAACAAAGACGAGATGCTCAGCAGGAGGATGTAGATATATAAGGACATGGCATTATTAGTGATGTGTGGCAGAAAGCTCCCAAGCTAAGAGTGGAGATTTCAAATCCAGATGTTTGCAGAGGGCCAGGAATTATGTTACCCCTTCTAATTACAAACTGCCTTGTTAATCAATGTCATCGAGATACAGAAGGGCAGTGGTCATTTGGATACAATGGAAATGGTGTCAAGGTATTAACAAACTGTAATAGATGTTGTAGACTTTAGACTGAAACTAACATACTTGTCAAACAGAGCTCTTTCGTATTTGTTTTTAAGAAAAACTGTTGTGACTATGGGGAAAACATGTGAACTGTCTATTGTATGCTAACTAGCCCTGATCTCAGTGTTGACAGATTGACCACAGACTATTAGTTTGTAGAACTAATATTTTCACCCAATATTTAAACAAAACAAAACAAAATAAACAAGTTGGAAAAATCTGGAGAGAAAAAAAAGATTGAATGATCCTTGTTAGGTCTCTGAAGCATTGCTTCAGGACCAGTTACTGTCCTGCTCACATCATGAGAAGGTTGCTTATTTTGTTCCAGAAAAAAAAAAATTATGGAGAGATGAAAATAATCTGGTTTTTTACCTCTTACAGAAGCAAGTTTAAAGCTCAGAGGTACTGAACTGTTATCTGTAGAAACCGAAATGTAGTTTAGCCACAAAGCAGTTTAAAGCACGAGCAGCATCAGCATTACCTGCCCTTCATTACACTGTCAGTGAGCCTTAATCCTGTTTTAGGAAAATCATCCTTAGAAACTCAGTCTCACTAGACATTTAACTTTAGCTTCAGTTATGAAAAAAGCCTCTAAGGGGGGGGGGGGCAAGCATAAGCTTCTCTGAAAACAAGCAGAGAGAAATCTACTGGAAACCTTTATTTTTCCTTTGAGTGAATAATTTAGTCAGAGTTTAGCTAGCTGTGTATAAAATCACCTTTTCACAGACTACTTGCCTTTTGATTTAATCCTTCTTGAGTAAGAAATGCAAGGTCTGGCCCATAACTGGATAACTTATATGAAATGCAGTTTGTTCACAGTTCTGAAAATGCAGTTTGTTCACTGCTATATTAGTTTATGAAGTATAAACAGCAAAAAGCAATTCAGGGGTTGATATATGTCCATATAAACTTAAGATACTTGTCTTCCCAAGCATCTGCTGGGATTCTGTACAAAGTCTGAAGATGTGTGAAAATGAGATTTAGAGCAAAACAGCTCTTGCTGATCCATACCGTGCCCTGTCTGCCATCATCTGATTTGCAGTTGTAAGAGAGGTTTGCATGTATTTATGGTGATTTGCTTACAGTGTCACCTTCAGCTTCCACAGCAAGCAATTAAGGCACCTCAAAGAGCAGGCTGAGTTCACTGAGAGAGTGCACAGCAGGAGCAGATGAACTGCTAGGGTGCCATCCAGCAGAAATTATCTGTAATGTTCCAAACTCTGTAGAATAAGAGAGGCCAGAGACTTGCTGTGCCACATGCACAGGTCGTACTTGGCAGAGAAAAGACAGAAAATGGCACAGACAGGCTGGTTTGGGTGTCAGGGGAGGACATCAGCAGGCCAAGGGAATTCTCTGGTGATCAGCTGTGCTTGCAGGAGAACGAGCCCATTGCTGAGGGTAAAACCCATCAGCACACAGACACCTAGAAAGTGCATATGCTTTCCAAGGTGTGTACCTGGCAGTAACTGCAGGTGATCACTTGGGTATATTCAGATCTAAATGTTCCATAATTTTACTTGATCAGATGAAACCTGATTGTTTCCCAACACTGACCATGCACTGCTTCCTACAGAAAAACAGTTCTAGCTTTCAGATTTCCCTTCTGGCCAAAGAATATCAAACAAAATAAGCTTGGTGTTTTCCCTGTACCTTCACGTGTTTTGAAATGTTTGAAAAGATTGCGATGAAATGTTGAAATAAAAATTCAACTTTTGCAGCTCACAATCGTGGCAAACCCGAGTGTCAGGAGTGGGAATTTTTGGTGGGGACAGGTGGTTGCAAACAGAAGGTCAAAGGGGAACAGTTACACAATCTTAACCAAAGTGGGGATTGCAGCAGTAAATTAATAGCAAATTATTTATTTTGAAGGATTCTTGGGCAATGCAGATATTGGAGTTTGTATGTTTTGAAGAACAGCACAGCTTATTAATACGTGGATAAATGTCATCTGCTGCATTTTACAGACTGTCTGCAATATAGTGTTTGACTTCTGATCTCCCACACACATTACATAGGGCCATTTTTATACTGAGAAAGAATATTAGCTTACTGCTAAAGAGATTTGAAAACACCATCCCTGAGATAACTACTAAACATTGTGGTTTATACAGCTGTAATGGGCCATGTGTAGTACAGCACTATCCAGCTATCAAGTGACATTGGATTTCAGTCTTCCCTTAAGAGATACCTGTTTTACAGCTGTATTTATTGATGACATGTACAGCAACAGATCTCTGCTATTGTATTTACTGATGACATGTGAGATAATTTAATACTTGCATGGGATATCAGCAGGTTTTCTTTCAGGTACAAAAAATTCCTAAGTGAACAATAATGCCAAGGTCAGGAGCTTGATTTGTTTTTCTTGTCATAGACTTCTGTCAAAACAAGTGCATTGTTACAAATAAATAACTCAAACTGGAAATTAGTTGCCACTCAGGTGGGTAATCATATTTTAAGAGGGCAAAATCCCAACCCAAGCTGCCAGAGAACACTGAGCTGTAGCTGGAACAGTGTGTGTGCTCACTGTAATGGTAAATGGGGCCACCTCGGTCATGCTGCCTCTTCAAACTCAAAAGAATTAAGACCAAAGCTGTCCAAATGTTAACTGAAGCTCCTAATAATTAAGGGTTATTAGGGGTTGTTGGCTGGCTTTATTTTCTACTGCAGTGCACTTGTATTTGTGGATTCTATTTATACATGGAATTAAGAGCTCTGTTTGAACAGGTAATCCAATCTCCTCTGTGTAATATAGCCAATGATTTTTTTTTTCCTGGTCCTTAATTTTGACTGTGTTTCAGGATGTATGGTGCCACTGCAATACTAAAAACAATCTCATTCAATGTATTTTATCTGAGAGGATAAACTGGACCACCTTACAAATACTGGGTAAAATGCTGATTTCTTTTTACTCACGGTGGAAGCCCCAGAGGTGCTGAGGGAACTTTTCCTTGTGCATCTTTCCCTCTAGTGGCTGCTCTTCCCGGGGAAGAGCAGCAACAGCAATGCATCAGCACTTCAGTACAATGTGATGGGCAGGATGGAGGGACACTATAGCCAGGAAGGAGACAAGTAGACAAACTTTTAGGTACCAGAAAACTCAAATCTCATGATGAGCTGTATGAAGGCAAAGATACAATAGTCATGGATTTGAGAATATATTTTGTGAAAAATGCTATGTGTTCTTGAAATATTACAGTAATTGTGATCAGTTGCATTGTATGCAAGACCAGCTTCTCAGCCACTTCATAGTTTCTCACACTGATCTTTTTTGTTCATCTGTCATATTCCCAGTGCTTGCAGGGCTGATGGAGTTGGAAAATACATCAATGACAGCCCTTAAACCAGCTGTCCCTCTTGTGTCCCTTTCATAGACTTTTCTCCTGTCTGCTACACACTGGAAAACTGAGTTTTCCAGCCCTTTAGCTGGAGACATCTGTATTTCTCATTGCTTGCTCTCACTCCTTTTCTTTCTTCCATTTTTGCTAGTTTTATAGCAGCGTTGCACTCCAGCCAGACTAGTTTATTTTGTCTGAGGAGAGAATGGTCTAGGACCTTGTAACCTACAGTACCTGGGAGATTTCCTTAACACTTGTCATTTACTGCTCTGACAGTCTATGACAAGAAAGGCTATTAGATACCTCCCCTTTTTCACTGCACATTTTGGACATATGTGGTACCTGGCACAGAAACTATGTCCCAGGACATATGTGGTACCTGGCACAGAAACTATTACAGGACAACCCCAGGGTATGTCCCAGGGCACTTCCATCACAAATCAAAATCTGACAGGACAATGGTGACTATCAGATCTAGGGGGTTAACTCGTAACCATAAATTACCAGCAATTAAAATCCTGAAATACTAATATTTCATTAAGGGCTTCTGAGTAACTTACTTGTTATTCAACCAGTTAAATGCATCTATAGCCTTTCCAGCAGAATTTAGACCATCCCAGGTTAAAAACCTTGTTATTCAACCAGTTAAATGCATCTGTAGCCTTTCCAGCAGAATTTAGATCATCCCAGGTTAAAAAACAAATCTGTATAATAATGGATTACTTACAAAATCTTTGAACTTCTTCAGGGACATTTCTTGCTGCATTTATTTCTCTCTAGGTTTGAATGGGAAAATTATTAGTATTTATGTCTATTTTCAGCAAAAAAAGTAAAACAGTGAAGTCCATCGAACACTGACTACAGCTACTTTTTATGATAAAATCTTACAAACTCCCCACCAGTGAGCTCATTAGTGTAAATGATAGAGCCTTATCTCAGGTTTAAAGTCAGCATTTTTCCTTAGCTACCAAGCAGCCTGTTTTCTTTCTTGACATGGTAATGGAGGACTTTACTCCAGAGAGCAGTGAAAATATTCCTCTCTGTTCTTGCAGGGCAGTTGAGTGGGGCTGGTAAAAACCAGGCAGACCAAGTGGGATTTCAGAGCTGTTGGGATCCTTCTGGAAGCCTTTGCTATAAGGACTAGAGCCTTTCTAGGGGAGAGAAGTGCACATTGCACCACAAGCCTGTTGGGAGGTGCAGATGTCAAGGGAGGACAGAGGAGGAAAGATGTTTCTAAGGAATGGGTTCTCCCTGTTCTACCCTCCAAAATCTTTGTGGCATACAGGCACTACATAACATACACATTAGCATCCCAGGAGAGCATCAGTGTTCCTCACCACACACTGGTACCTCACCAGAGCTGGGACACTGTGGAATTCCACTGGGAATAAACACAGCTCCTCACAGGAACATCTGCAGAAGTAGTGGTGAGAGGAACAGGTTTGAGCTCTTGAAGACCCTGGCAAATATAGCTAAAGATAACAAAAATATGAAGTTGAAAGTGGTTACTTCAGATTACTTCTGTGGCAGAGAGACAGGAAAGGGAGGGCAGAACCCTGAGTACCAATCAAATTCTCATGATTTTCAGCTGAAAACTACCAGCCTAGTAACTGTAGGGTAAATGGGTGAGCCAGTACATGGACACTGTTCCATGCAGCTTACTGAACTCTGCTTTTTAGGTATAGTGATCTCCTGCATTCATCTCAGTGCATCCTGTTCCATGCAGCTTACTGAACTCTGCTTTTTAGGTATAGTGATCTCCTGCATTCATCTCAGTGCATCAAAACAACTCTAATGAACATGGTCAAGGGCTAAAGCTCAGAGGTTCAGAAGGGTCAATGGGTTTGTGTTAGCTGTTCAGAAAGGGGAGAGGGGAAAGGGTGTCATGATGTCCATTCATCTGCTGCTTTCTGAAATCAGAATATAGCAAATTTCCATCTTCTGAGAACTCCTGGCATTTAAAAGAGTTTGTTGCTCTGAAGGAGAGCCGCATCCTAGAACTCCTGGCATTTAAAAGAGTTTGTGGCTCTGAAGGAGAGCCCCATCCCCTAGTCTTCATTCGGGCAGAGCCCATTTATTTGGCTCTGGGCAGTGCTGGGAGGACACACAGCCCCCAGAGTGCCAAGCTCCCAGCAGGGCTGGGGGGATGCTGTGGCTCTGCTCTGCCCTCGGCAGCAGGCAAGCTGCAAGGCAGGTTACTGGAGTGACACGAGAGAGAAAATCTGATAGCTGCAGACTTTCCTGGGGAAACGAGCAGTCTCCAGCAGTGTGACAACAAAATAACAAGCAAGGGGATGTGGACATGTAGATTTTGAAAGCTGGAGTTTATAAAGGAGGAATATAGTTTGTGCCGTAAACTCGGCAAAGATTTCTGAAGGAAACCTTCTGTCCCTAAAGCCAACTGCAATCTAGTTAAAAAAAAATCCTGGAAGGAAGTAAACTACCTTAACTTGGGGAGGAAAGAATATATCTCATAGTCTGAAGGAAACCTTCTGTCCCTAAAGCTAACTGCAATCTAGTTAAAAAAAAAATCCTGGAACTACCTTAACTTGGGGAGGAGAGAATATATCTCATAAAAAACCAAATGTCTTCAATTGACTAATTGGAGCAACACTGTTGAAATATTGAGCTCTGAAACAAGAGGTCATTATTAATTTGGTGGGATCAGGCAGTGCATTCCCTCCTCTCTGTTCTAGGTTTCTGGTATTGCAGTCAGCTGGGTCTGCTTTTCTCTGCATGGGCAGGTCCCCCCACAACACATCCTTTGGTGTGCTGATTCCCTCTAAAGTTTCATCCAAAGCCTATCGGGCTCAGAGTCCATTTTTTCTTTCATCTTCTCTCAACCTTGAATTTACCTCACCATCCATGGACTTGGATGTTTTGTGTCATTTCTGGAACTGCATTTGTGCTACAAGATAAGGGCAGAAAAAGAATAAAGAGAAGTGGTTCACACGAAAAGGACTTTTAGATTTCTTCTTTTTTCAGGTTCACAGAGCACAGGGAAGTGCCTGTATGTTGCAGTAATCTCTGGGTCTGCTGCAATGCTCAGGGGAGCAGAGAAGGGATTTTTTATTTGCTGAGCATCACAAGGACTCCCTCTGTGGCAGCACTGTGAGGGGTGACTGGGGATAGCTAGGCAGATCTGCTCTTCCTTAAGGCTTACTTGTTTTCAAAACTGCTGATAGAGATGAACTTCAGAGGAGATACGAATTGCACTTCCTGTAGTTGTGGCTGCTACTTGGGCCAAATTCTTATTTACACTGGAGTAACTTTTGCATACATATTAAACAGGAGAGAGGTGAAAAGAATTGCTAATGAATATGGGTACCTAGTTCTTCATCTACACTGCCTCCACATGTACATTTCATCCCCTGAAACAAAACAATCCAAGTTAAGCCTGTCACAAATATCATACTTACATATTCCTTCCTCTAGCTGTACCCACAAGCAGATTGCCCATCAGTGCTGCAGGCAGCATGTGACAAACTGCTGTTTCAGTAATTACTGAAGGTCTGTATCACATTTGTGATGCTGTTCACTGGAGGGGTTCAAACCTAGAAAGACAGGCATCATCATTTTTCTTTTGAAGCTGAGGCTGAGCCTGAGTCACTGGGCTGGCCACTGACTGGCTCAGCAGATCAGCAGTGGCACCAAACATATTGTATTTATTGAATATTATGAGGGGAACAATGAGATGTAGCATGGTAACAGCAGCGATACAAAGGGAGCTAGACAGCATTGGATAAGGAATCCAGTCAGGTATTGGCCAGCCACCAGGATGAGCATATTTATAACAAAGATCATTTGAGGGTCATAATCAGGACAGAAAGGGAATCTGCTTTGTTTGCACATCATCATCATCACCATCGTTCAGAACAACTTTAGGGTGCAAAAATGCTTATGTATTTTCCACAATTTAAAAAAATTAGTATTTTATTATTTCTGCACATTATGCCTTTTTTATTCTTTTAGCTTCTCAAGTAAGCTGGGAGTTCTTCATCTAGGTTATGTAAAATATTTGCCTATGGAGAAGCCTAGCTGCATTCAATGACTCTGCACCACACCATTTTTTCTCAGGGTCAGCACAATTCTTACAGGCTGGAGTGTAAAAATATGTTGCATTGCATCTGAACATTGCCTTTCCTTTACCCACAGAAACTCACCTCACTTGCCTAAGTCCTTTTGCAAACTAGGTTTTATTTACAAATTGGCAGTAAAGTGCTGTAGTCTCTTTGACAGTTTGCAATTAATTGCACACAATCTGTTTAGGCCTCAAGATGCACCATTCATAAATGATGATATATTCCAAAAGGGAGGCCGATTGGCTGCTTTGCATATTGCATATATTTTTCATATTTCTGAGACAGGGCATATGCAAAATAATTTCACTGTGCCACAAACACAGGAAAGATTATTTGGAAGAGAGGCCAGAGGTTCTATTTCTAACTCTTTCACTCACCTGCTGCATACTGTAGGTAAGTCATCTAATGTTTCTCTGCCTTTCTACTGCGTCTGCACAAGGTTGTTTATTCTTCTAAGAGCTGGAATTCAGTGAATGAAATTGTAATTTATTATTATGAATGTATTCCAATAAAGGGTTGCAGTGCTTTAGCATTGCTCTGAAGTCAGTCAAGTAAGTATTAAAGAAATAGAGGACTGTAAGAGATGGCAGTTCAGTCCATCTGATATGCCCTCATTGAAATGCTTGTGGAATAACCTCATTGCAAGGAATTGACACAGGCATTTTTTTTTTAAAGTTTTGAGAAATTAAAGAAATAGAGGACTGTAAGAGATGGCAGTTCAGTCCATCTGATATGCCCTCATTGAAATGCTTGTGGAATAACCTCAGAGCAAGGAATTGACACAGGAATTTTTTTTTTTAAAGTTTTGAGAGGCTTCTTCTCTTTTCACTCATCTTGTGTAAAGAGTGACATGAGTCATGTGGCCCAAATCACTGAAAGCAACTTTTACAACATAAACATTTAAATATGCCAGTAAACACCTTCTATTGACATCATACCTATCACTGTTCCTGTACCAGGCTCTTATTTACTTTCATTATTCTCTCCTTCCTCCCATCCTGTCTTCCTGTTTTGAGTTATGGGCAACTCTCACACACTGTAATGATACTTGTAATACTATAATTGAATCCAACTACTCTGTTTCCCCAAAAAGCTACTCTTTATTTGCTGGCAGGCTGCTTGTTTGTGATCCTAGCATTGTCAGTCACATCAGGAGAGCCATCTTAGTCATAAAATAGCTATTGTAGAGGAAGTATTATTGGCTCTGTACGGGGCTTTTTAGCAGTAATTATGTGCAGCTTTGAGTAATTTCAAGAGTCACCCAAGCATCATTGATACAAACCATTTGCAATGACATGCAATGATGCCTGTATAGTATTTTTACAAGCAAAATAAAATAAGACATTTTGGTGGTAACATGTAAATTAGCCTTGAGGCTTGCAATGTAATGCTCATCAAGTGTGTAACATTTAATTACAAGACCACTGAGCATGAGTGAGGCCCCCTGAGCTTTTCATCCTAACAACAGAAAGATTCTCCCACTGAACTGACGATTTGAATCCACTCATCAGATGTGGAGTGAATCCACCGTGCTCTCAGCAGGCTAAACTGGCATTTTAGGGTCTGATGTCTTTCAGGACCCTATTTGGTAAAGTACTTCATGGAGCTTCTGGTGCTTGAGATACCTTGTTGAATCCCATCTGCAAGGAACTGAGAACTGCAGGCACAATGTACAACAGAGGGAGTTGCACCTAAAGTCAAGAGCTCAGTCTGGGCGATTCTGATTTCTGCCTTAATAAACAAAACCATACAGTTTAGGAGCTCTGTAAAGTGCAATGTCTTCACACATTCATGCAGAACTGGTTGCTTCTGACATGCCTATAGGTACAGCAGCACAGAAAACTCCAGCAGTTCTGAATTGGTGCAGTTTGCATCCACTTGTGCATGAAATTGGGACTTTTACTGGGTCTAGTCTACATCACTAGCGCAAACAAACATAAAATATTGTCTCAGCCTTCACATCTAGATGCTTCTGAAAAGGTAGTGAATGTTTTATTGTAGGGTTCAGGTTTCAAGCTGGGTACCCTATTTTCCACATCTTATTCACAAGGTGCAGCCAAAGAATGGTAAAACAGCAGAAAAATGCCCCAAAACAGATTAAATACATGGACATGAGTCATCCAAGCCCATTCAGAGCTGTGTAACTTCCTGCTCTCTACAGATTCCTTGCAATCCTCCTGTTAGAGTTGCCAGGGGATAAGCTGGGACTCCACTGACAAAGCAGAGGACTAGCAAGTGCCTAAGGAGATGCACACTCTATTCTTGATGGGCTACTTTAAAAAAATAGAGTAAAAAAAGACCAAAAAACAAACCAACCAAAACCCACCAACAAAACACAAAGATCAAGGACAAAAGATACAAATCCTGTTGTGAAAGAGTAAACTGTATAACTGTCTCGTTTCCTCAAAGCTTTAAGGGCTTCCTAATTTTTGAGTTTTGAATACCTCAAGTTGACAAAATTGGCCTGTAAAGAGGAAGCAAAGTTTACAAGAATTTGATTGCTGAAATTGATTGAAATGAATTGAATTAACTTCTTGATGACAAGAATCAAATAGAAAAACAATTAACCATTTCAAAATCCCAAACTGATGCTGTTTTCCAGGAAGTTTGAGAGAAAAAAACATTACTCTGTAGGTTTGGTGGAGATAGGAATCTCATTTTCAGTATCTATCTAGTATAGCAAATGTATTTGCTAACTTACTTGTTACAGATGACATGATGTGTGTGTTGCCCCAGTTCTCTAGACACTGGAAAATGAGAAGCCTTGAGGAACTGGATGCACTGCTGGATGTGGTAAGGAATATGACCCAATCTGGGACAGCTACTGTTGATGGTCTGAAATGTTCTGGCTTCCCAGTACTGAAGTGTTACTTTTTTATGCAAATGGGAGTCACAACAGCATGCTCAGTCTTTGCTACTTCATGATTAGTGTTCTCACGTGCAATCAATAAATCTCCAGAGCCTCTCCCTGTAATGACCATCCTTGCTCAGACTCTCCAGTAGGGAGGTCTATTTAGCAGCAGGTTTTTAGCAGACCAAAATGTGGAATCGATACACTGAGAATAATCTGCTCGCTTGTCCTTATGAAATATTTGTATTTTTTTCCATGCCAGTTCTAACAGACCAAATGACTTTTCCAATATGTAAGGGTTTAGTGCCTCGTATGGAAATGCATCAACTTCGCGATCGCCAGCACATCTGAGAGGATCTCTCGAGGTCACTAGTGAATTGAATGAAGAGCTTCAATAAAGCTTTAAAGTCAAGTCATGCAGATACACAACACACACCCAAATGGGGACAAACTGCCTGTGAGCTACTACAGTGCATTGGTCAGTGTAGTCTGGGTAGGATGTGGAGCTTTCTGCTCCTGAGCTCCCTCCACACACGTTCTGGTACCTGAGACAAAATGGAACACTTCTTTGCTGTATATACCTTACCTGGGGCAGGGTCTCTGATAGCAGCCTCCTTTCCTGGTTGTTTTCACCTGCTGGATGTTTGCAGCCCAGCACAGCCCACTCCTCAGTCTGTCCCTTGAGCAGAGAGCAGGGCAGGGAGCACCTCTGCATTCTGTCCCCCAGGTGTCCCTCTCTGGTTTTGACTGTACCATGAGACCATTTTTTTCCCTGGAAAAGCAAATATAGTCACATTTTTATTAATAATTGTAATAATAACGGTGATTTAAGAAGAATTAAAAGTTATTCAGAATGAGTTTCTTTCCTTGACTCCTTTAATATAGTCACAATAATACAGTAATCTCCACATGTCTTCTGATCTGGGATATATCTGTTCTTATGGCTTGCAAAGGGGAAGCCCTTAGGAAAGGGTCTGAGGTTACATTTTCATTTTTAGCCTGGTTTCCTAAGGAAATGAGGGTCATGCCATTACTGTCTGTCTGTCTGTTCTTATTTTTCTGTCATATTGCCTTACAGGAACTTTGGAGCCTGTCAGTCAACCTCAGTCAGAGTGAAAAAGCTTTGTAAATCTCAAGAATAAACACATGCCTGTGAGACGTCATGGACACTTTTGGTTGGGGAGCAGAAGGACACACAAATTAGAGCTCTTGCTGAGCAGAGGTGAGAAAAACACAGCCAGTGCCATCTGCTTGGCTGCAGCTGATGGACAAACCACGACTGACCACTCCTCAGTGTGAGGCTAAATTAGGACAAGCCAAGGCTTGGCTGGCAAGGGTGTAACAGTGGACACAGCTGCTCCCAGGAGTGGGAGGTTCTCAGGAGTGCAGGGCACCTCTCCCTCAGGCACATCTGTAGTTCTGTGCTTCACAGCTGTAGTTACAAATCTGTCATCAGATTCTGCCTTCCCTCCCGAAACAGTCAGGATGTTTTGCAGATTACACATGGTAATGCCATTCCTGTTTCAGGGAGGTCACAATTGAGGGATATAAAATATGCACATTCCTAAAACTTACTGTCTAAACTTTGAGTCACAGACTGGAATATAATCTCACTGTATCAAAACCATCCAGCTCTTCCCAGATAGGGTCTGATCCTTTTTCTAATGTAGCTGAAGTAAAGCCCTCCCTGAGTTTAGTGATGCAGAACCAAACTTGGGCTGTGCTCCTTGTGTTTGGTTAGTAGCACTTGACAGGATAATGTAGAGCACTTTGTATATGCTTCATACATAGCAGCATTGTGTGGTAGGCAAAAACAGTGAGAGAAATCCCCATAAAAATCATTAAAAAAACTAAACAGCCAATGATAGCAAAGAAAAAAAAGTTCACCGTGAAAAAAACCACAAAATCAATAGATTATGAAAGCTACTCTGAGGCTTCCACTGCTATCATCTCAAGGCTTTATCATCAAATATCAAAAAATCATTACTGCAATATCAAAACATTCATAATAACAATATAAAAACTCCACTCAATCTGTTCCTGCAGGGATCTGATCTAAAAATCCACAAGAAAAAAAAGAAATAGTTGCTGTGAAAATGGCAGTTAGCCAGTTCAATCATTCTGCCAACCTGGTTCTATCATTGCACTCTAGTCACTGCACCTCAGTGCCACCACTGCAGGTAACTTCAAAAGAATGGCTCGAGCAAACAAATTATAACTAAATCAGACTAAACATGAAGTCTGGGAAAAGCTCCTAACTGCTGTTATCAGGTGCTCTATTTGTGGCTTTGTGTCTTTTTATATGTAGCATAACTGACTCCCTGCCATTTAGAAATTATAACTGAGACACTTGCGTCCCCCTGCAAAAGACCAGTTCTTACCAACTTTAAATGTTCTCCAGATCTCCTTACCTCAAAAGCAGATCACATGGAAAACCTTCATCCTTTCTGCCTATAGGAATGAGTTTTAAGGAAAACAAGTTTCTACATGGAAGACTTCTTTCATTTGAGACTAATCCTGTACCTTGAATGGGTACTTATGCATAGTATTTTCAAAACTGTTTTTGGAACCCACATACAAATGGAGCTTGTAGTTCCTAATGGCAGTACTTGGGGTGAGAGGGGAGAGGAAGGGGAGTGTGGGGATGAATGTCATTCTCCATTTTCTAGTCTAACAAGAAAAGAAAAAGCTTTCTGGTCCAGTTCATCCAGAGTGATCTGCTTCATTCTTGTTTGCACCTGAAACCCCAAGTCTGACCTGAGATTTATAAACCCACTCAGCTCTTTGCAGTGCACTCTTGTATTTAACAGATATTTATAAAAGTCACCTCTATTTGAGGACAAATAAATACAAACTAGTAATAGATGTTTGTCTTTTCTTAAGCTTAAAATAAGTAAAACTCATTGTAGTTCCGTTATAGGTTGTAAAATTTATACCTTTTTTGTGTGACTTTCCTCTTGAATCTCTGGGTAACAGATGGCACTTCTGAATCCCAGAAAATACAGAGTTGGATAACTAGAACAAAACAAGATTTAAAAATTGAGGGGTGTTGTTAGGGAACCGAGACAGGTGTACACAGGAATCAAAGGTTAAAGCAAGATGCTTTCAGTTGGACAAGCACATGTTTGCTTACTCTGTAGGAGAAGACCTAGAGGAGAAGTACCCAGAGCCCCCAAAATGAGATCTTTGTAGGTGAGCAATATCAAAACAGCGTGTGAGCAGAGAGCAGATCTGGCTTGTATGTATTATATACTGCCTACATGTCCTTGGTTTTCTTCTGCTACAGGCAGACTGTCTGAAGTCACCCTCCAGCCTTTCAGCTGATAATCTACTTCCTGACAATAACTAGCAAAAGACTAACATTGCACTTGGCTCTGCAGCAGACTGCAAACAGCCAGAGGCATAGCACAGGGTCAGCCTGCTGCTAGGCTGTTTGTTTATTTTGGTTGACATTTTCCTTTGTGGAGGATCTGCTCCTTGTTATTCAGTACGTACAGCCTTGCACATATCCTATCTGTTTAACTGTCTTTGGATAAAAGTGGGGATTTTCCCATGTCAATAAATGTCAGGAGTGAAGCTGTGAGTTGGCCCCTGAGAGAGTCACCCCCTGCCGAGTATCTCACTTTGGCATTGGGTTTTCTTTGTTAATCACGTGCAAAATAAGAAGGCTTTCTGTCTAGCAAAAACCCATCATTAATTTTTCATATCAGCACTAAAGTCTTGAACACAATCCTTGAGTAGCTTCAAAGAAAAAGGAAAAATAAAACTCAAAAGCTACATTTTTCCTTTTCCGCATCTTAGTTATTTGATATTTTAAGAAAACTTTTTAATGCAGAATTACAGTTCTCTCAGCTTCACAGTGAAGCTTTCATTCTGAAGACTACATTTGACCTTCAACTTTGTCCTTCATTAGCAGGATTGCACCTAAACACTCCTTCATTTTACTGCAAATGAGACAGATGCAATGTGTATTCTGTTCGGCCCCAGCATTAGGAGTATCCCAAGAGTGGCATTTATGTTCTTGTAGTTCCTTGGTATAAATAAATATCAAAGTAAGAAGACCAATCTGTACTCCACTAGGAATAATAAACTAAAATAATATGGCACTGATTCTGTTTGGGTTGTCTAAATGTGTTTTTATGATTGTATATGTTTATGACTTTCTCACACAGCCACTATGAATTCCAGGCAATTAAAAAGGACATGAGTTCTGAAACATTTTAAAAGGGGCTTTGCTTTCCAAATGGTGTGTATTAAAAGTAGAATCCATTTTTTTTTTGACAGAACTACTGCAAAGTCAACAGTCACACATTTCCCCTGCTCCAAATTTCTTCCCCTTCTCCCACCTGAAATAACTAATTAGAATATTTCTGTAAGTTGAGAAGAAAGGCAGGGAAAGATTCCTTTTATGTTTGCACATATATTAGATGCATTGCTAGCTTAAGACTCAGCCTGCAGGCCCCAGATTTAAAAAGTAGCTCAGAGGGAGAATATAGCAGGTCTTGTATCATGTGTATCAACCCATCTATACACTGTACCATCTGCTCTTTCAGGTTCACTTAGCCCAGTGTCACCACACAGATGATGGAGAACAATTCTGACTTGACTGAAGATTACAGTTTTTTCAGCTGTGGGTATACACAAGAACTGTGTTTAATTGGATGAATAAGTAACTCTGCTCTAACCTACCTCAAACTGGTCAGTCTGTGTGGTGCCAGGAGTTACTGAGCAGAGAAGTAAAAATACAAGTAGTGAAGAATCAGTACTTTGATCAGGCTATTAAATATTTTTGGCTTGCTTTTGTTATTTACATTATTCCAGAGTTAAGGGCTTAGAGAAGAAAAATATTTTAAAACAATTTTCCAGTCAGGAACTAAGTCCAGTTGCAAATGGTTATGCTCAAGAAATACTTCAGAAGACTAGAGGAAACTAGATTTGATAGGTACATCAAACAGGTAGGTTTTTTAAGGTAAAAAATGCATTGTCCCTCCCTCAGGTCAGACTGTCCCTCACCACATGACTTTATACATGAGAAAAAGTGTATCAATGGAAGGGAGAGGGTGATAAAGCTTGATATTATGCTGTTCTACTAAGTGTCCCACAGCTGCCAGTGGAACGCAATGGAAGGGAGAGGGTGATAAAGCTTCATATTATGCTGTTCTACAAAGTGTCCCACAGCTGCCAGTGGAACAACTTACAGATTTAGGTGTTAACAGTGTAATGTTTCAAAATTTAGCCAGATTAATCATGAAGAGAGATATAAAGTATAGCTACACCAGTCCCTCATCTATTCATACACATCTGGAACAAGCACCTGAAATCTCTGCAAGGTCTGGAGACTTGGCACAGCAGTTCCAGCAAGAACACGACACACATTGATGCATAATGGATGTAGGCAAACATACATAAAAATTCCAGGCCAAGAGTCTATGATTCTGAAACTCTTTCAGAGTCCATAAATTGTCATATTTTGTGAAAAAAATCCCTAGGGATTTCTGCTACTTTGGTTGTAAGGTGTTGCCTTTTCTGCATTGTTCACTGTACCTTTGGTCCATCTACCTGTTATATTAGTATTTTACTGGGTGCATAGTCATAAAGGGAACAATTAGCCCACTGTGCTTAAGTGCAGAATGTCAACTGTTTCATAGAAATGTATCATTGTGTCATTATTAAATATTTATTTTGTTGCAGGAGACCAATCCTGTCAGATTTCCTCTGTTAAATTTTTAATGAATGATAGTCCCTGACAAGCTGACATGAGTGTGAAAGAGCAGGAATTGACACAAGCTTCTGGTGTTTCCAGAAGAAGGGTGTAAATCCTGTCCAGGACTCTTGCTGAGCAATGAGATCCCTTCTGGAGACAAGACAGGCACTCCTGAGATAACCTCTGCCAGTAGCAGGGCAAAGAGGGGAAAAACCCTGATGAGCCAAAGGTGTTTCCAAAGGCAAGAAAAAGCTGTCTGGACCCTCTGGGGAGGTTAGGAGGCAGCAAAAGAAAATAAGCAGAATGGGCAAAGTCCAGCTTATTACTTGAAAATTATAGCCCAATTTTTACATGTTTACTCAAACCAAGCACTGAGCCTAGCAAAATTATCCATCAGTGCAGACCACTGCCAGGGTGGCTGTGTGGGCCCAGGTGAGAGCTGTGCTGCCTGAGCTCAGCTCTCCTTGCCTGGCTGGGAAATCTCTGGCTTGTCTATTACAGCAGGAAATGTTTTTAAATCTGAACAAAGCAGGAGATCTGAGGGCAGCCAGCACAGATAATGAAAAGAAAAAAGAACTATTACTTGGAAATGATTGTTGCTTTGTCACTTTTCCTTAATTTCCTCAGTAACTGGTAGAAACCATCCTTTAGAAAATATTTAGGAAATAACATCCATAACACCATTTCCCTGACTCAGTCTTAGCTATTGTTTCCATCCTTTTACTTTTGATGACAGGTGAGTTTCAATTGTAGTCCTTTTTATGAATACTCAGTGTATAAATTATGCAGATTAAAGTCTCTAATTTCAGAGTAAATGTCAAAGATTCTTTTCTCCTTATGGTGTGTAACAACTGCATCACACTTTTATTTAGTACTTCAAAGGCTTTAGGATCAAAATTTTTGTTTTAAATAATGCCCATAAAATCCCTACATTCACTTATGAAAGCAGAAGAGGAAGAGCTAAAGATCAGTGTTTAATCTTCAGTTAATTTGTTAGATTTAGACAAATAATACTGATGCTCACACTGGAACATGTGATTTGAAAGGAAAACTGGTTTTGATTGTTCTTAACTGAGTATGGTCCATGACGAACAAACTGATGATGAGTCAGGCCTTCACCTGGGGCAAAGTATTTTTGAAGTTAATGCAGAGAAAGGAATGTATTTCAAGAAAGAACTGAAGTATTATCAAGGCTTTGGCTCTGAAAAAAAACCCCAACCATTTGCTGATCGACACTGAAATTAGGGAGCTGCATGTGAGGGACAAGGATTCAGCTGTTTGGATTTTAAGCCTCGGGGATCAAGGCTGGGAAGTATTTTCCTGCATTGTCATTTTCATTTTTAAGCCTTCCTCTCTGTTTCTCTGCAGTACAATGAAGAAAACTTTCCTCATTCCACAAAAAGCTTTTGACTGTCAAACAAACTTCTTGTCTGACATTGGCATGGAAGAGATCTCTCAAAACCACCAATGCTAAGAGCAAATACTTCCCTCCAGTCCAGAGTAGACTAGCTTATGGATACCTAGTTATGTAAAATGAACCAGTTTCTTCAAGAGCAATTAAATGAGGCACTGGAGCAATCCCTATTGCCTCATGGCTAGTAACTCAGTAAGGATGCAAAAGGTATATATTTGTGTGCCTGGTTAAATCTGGCAGAGAGATCTGAACAGCAGGTTCCTATATTTCTTGCATGAGCTCCCTGAGAACTGTGCTGCTGGCCACACTGGTGAAGGTAAAAGCCTCCCTTAATTTCAGCTTTGTAAAAATCAGTATTTTAGCTCCTACAAAATGGCTTTGGCTCTGAAATTTGGTGCCTTACAGTGGCACACCACTTATTGGAATATTCTTACTTAACCTAACTTGCATGTTTTGCTATTAAAGCCTGAAAAGTTAAGATGGCACCAAACCAGAGAAATATGAAATTATCTTGAAAATCATGTGCAGCTTCCTGGTTTGTGTAGGATGACAATTAAGCTGCTGAAGGTCAGCTACTGTCTTATGGCTATTAGGGTTGGATTGCTGTGCGTCACAAACCTTTTCACAAGCACCTGACAAATCTCTCTCATTAATACCAAATGACAATCTCACTGATGCCACAATGCATGTTCCATTCAATCAATTTGCTATTTGTATTCATTATGGACATCTCCTATTTGGAGTCATGAAAAATTGAAAAGTAATTACAACATGCAAGAGCATCACAGATAACAAATGAGATAAGATGAGAAAAAAGTACTAATAATTGGTCAGTTGTGCTTGTCAGTAATTAAGGCAGGAAAGGGATAAGACAATTGGATACCTTTGAAGTAAGAGAGCAATGGGATAACAGGATAACAATACTGCCATGGTTATGACAAAAATTCAATCATCTAAACATGTATGGTGTTAAAATAGGCTTTAAACAGTTGTTTAACTACAGCTATTACTTAAAGAAGTCAAAGGAACGTCCCTGAGTGAGTCGTGACTGCAATGCCTGGTAGCATGATCCTGCTGTAAGTCTGCCTGTCAACATCCCTGCTCTAGCCCCCACTGCCAGGGGCTGCTAACTCATCTCTTTTACATTTCAATGGCCTCAAAGAGGCCAAACAAATTAGTGACTCAGATGTCTATTTCTGTACTAAAAATAGGAGGACACATTAAAGTATTTTTAATCAAGAGAATACCAAGACTCTTAACAAGCTTTTAGGATTTCTGTTGTGTTTTCTTGTGATTACTTTAAATAATGGAAGTGGAAGTAACCATGTCTCCCTGAGACAGACAGGTTGAGGTAGTTTTGCACCTTGGTAAGGTCTTGCAAAGTGAACCAGCCACACTAGCTGCATTTAATGAAGAGCTGCTGAGTACTTCTGCCTGTTAATTCATAAGCTTTTTACCAAACCTATTAGTCCACATTACCTCTGTTGCTGCTATGCATAAAGACATAAGAACAAAAATCCACTTTAAGAGACAATGTGCCTAATTTAGTCTTGAATAGAACCTTGAAGAACTTAATTGTCTAGAGCTGTCAGCAGTCCTAGGCAGTCCTCTGTCCATTCCTCTGAGCCCCAGAGGTACATGACTCTCTCCACGGTGCCAGTCAGGATCAAACCAGGCAATGTTCCCACAGGTAGACCCAACCAGTGCAAGCAGCAACAAACACTCCAGGGTCTAGTCCTAGTAAGCATAGAGGATTTGGCTTTTTAAGGATGTTATTACAGACCCTACTTCACATTAAAATATCTCACACCTAAGATAGTACTCAGAAGAGCAGAGTGTAGTGGGCTGGTCACAGGCAGTATTCAGTCTGCATGGCAGATCTTCCTGAAATATTATTTTTTTTTAAAAAAAGGAATTAAAATTAATACATCAAGATCTCATAATTACTTCTTGAGCTTCAGAATTCAAATTCATCCTTATAATCTTGCTTTAGGACACACAGTGGTGTGCTATACAGTCACAAGTATAAACTTTACAAGATTCTTGCTTAAAAGCATAGCTTTAAGGTTGAATTCAAACAGAAAACAAAGTGAAGACATAAGAACAGAAAAATACATGGCTGACAATCACTTTCTTGAGAAAGAAAACCACAGTGACAAGGGAGAGCAAAAGTGCTGAGGAAGGTGATGACTGTAGTGCTGTGACATCTGGAAAGTAGAGTTTGGCCATAAAAAAATGCTCAGCACTAGGAATTATAGCAGCTTTTCTCTGACATTGCCCCTGAAGTTTAGAGGGAATATCATTGATTTCATAATGAAAGCTATTCATTTTGCAAAGGTTTATTGTAAAGTGTCATGAGGAAAGGCATCCTCAAGATGCTAAGAAATATAATGAAAAACCTGCAAAAAAGGTGTAAAGATTTCTAAATCACTGCATTGTCTAGATATTAATGTAAGTAGACACTAAGTGCACTGGCTGATTAATGCTTCATTCCCCTAAAGGAAAGAGAATTAATAAAACAATATTTAAAGAAATGCAGGAGTGAATAAAACCAGTACTAGCAGCACAATAATTACATGGAAAACAAGACTCAGTAAAGCTGATGTGCTTTCTCAGGTAGGATTTGCTCTAGAGATTGACACCTAAAGCTATTCACTGAGGCAACACAAAGTCTTCATTACCTTCAAGTAAAACATTTTTTATCACCTAAGTACCTCACCAGCTCTGTGTGTGTATGTGTATATAACACTGTAATTCCCCATCAGCAGTGGGGTGCAAAAATTCTTGGATTCACTCATTGTAGAAGAGAGTTTCAGCTTATTGCACAGCTTTTTTAAACCATCTGTTCAAAAGGATTGCAACTGTTGATTTGACACCATCCTGTAGTCAACAAAAAATGATAGGATTTTGTGAAATCATAGAAGTATGAGCTTTCTGAAGAAGAGACTACACATGTGTGCCTACTCTGAAGACCCTGTCTGAAGGAGAACAAGAATGTCTGTGTGCTGGATACAGGGTTTGTAAATAAGCTCCAGGCAGTTCATTGGTATAAACAAAACAAAGGCAAAGCTAAAAAAAAGAAAGTGATATACAGGACAGGATTTTCTAGGCTGGTGTGAACCTCAAAAGGAAAGAGAAGAGTTTTTGGTGGTTTATAGGACATGTCCCCACCCACCTCAGCTGAATGAAACATGCTGGCACCAAATGCTTCATAGCATTTGCCAGGCCAAGACCTTGATCCCTACCCCTGGGTGTCTCACTGCTGCATCAGTGCAGATCCTGCTGCAGCTCTCTGCAGGCACAACAGTCCCACAGCTTGTAGAGTTAGGGCTGAAGTAGGTATATTTTATAGGCAAACACATAATGGATAGTCCAGGTATTACAAATATTAGGTGATGCAGTTATGTAACTTAGGACCATGCACACAGACTCCTAGATTTATTAATATATTTTAGGCCCTGTGTTTATTTGGAGGGAAATTTATATATCGAGCACTCTGAGTAGTGGTATATACTCAACTGCTATTGACTCACAGCTGGTTGGAAGTAATTATATGATTTCTCAATAAGCATCAGAAGTCAGCCATAAAGTTTAATTATTTTGACATAAGAGATCAATAACAGGAATCTGAAGCAATTATAGGTCCATGATTCAGAAACTGCCTGGCTAAAAATGATCACGTGGCGAATCAACCCCTGACTACATCTACAAGTTCAATCAGCAGTGTGGTTCTTCACATCAAAGCACATGTAATCAATGGTTTATGCTACTAACATAAGCTGTTATTATTTTGCATTTCCAGAGCACACCTCACACCATGGGCTGCATCCTGGGCTGAACACATCCTTTCCCAGAGTAATTCTGAATGTAATATTGAAACTGTCATCATTCATATCTGTGAAAAGCACAGGAGATAACAGTATACAGTCACTTCTTCCTTTAAATCAGCATCAATGTGCTGTCGCTCACATTAAATATTGATCAAACTTCTGAGTCAACAAATGTCATCACTGAAGCAACCACAAGGCAGTACTGGGATGTCTCTGTCAGGGCCAGTCCTGAGCAACTGCACTGGATGCTCTTCCAAAGCACTCCTGCTGCCTTTTCCCTCCTGGAAAGTGGACTGGCAGCAAGCTCTGCTGTCACAACCCAGCTGCATGGCCAAGTCATTACCATGTGCTCCTTAGCTCCACACCACACTGCCTCCTGCCCAGCTAGCCCAAAGTGGCACTGCAAATACCTAAAAGTGTCAACAGTACAGAGGTACCACATCTCTTTAATCATTGCCTTGCTCCTGGTGTCTTCTCCCAGTTCCTTTGCTGCAATAAGCAGACAGCTGGCACTAAACACCAGTGGTTTTTCCTGGGTATGATAATGATTTGGCATAAAAGATAATGTTAGACAGTTAGGTACAGATGTGACTTTGGCAGCTCCTTTCCCATTTCCTTCTGCTGTCTTTATAACAAGTCTACAGCAAGTAAAAAAGAGCAATGAAATGTTGCTGCATTCTGTTTTGGTTTTTATGCTTACTAGTGCTGCTGCATCTGGACAGACATTGACTGCTGCCATCTGAATGGGCCCAAACAGGGACCACTCTTAGAAACTGGGATAGTTCCACTTCTGCATTGCAAGCCTTACATTCCAAGAATGTGGAGGACAGTTCTGGATTACAACACATTAAAAAATGCAAAAGAAGTAAAGATATGTGTAATTCAGGCTTTGATATTTGTGCTTAGGGTCACAGCTTAGGCTGTTCAGCAATGTTGTAACCAACAGACAGCATGGCTAACAACTTGACCAAGCATAGGGCTGTGCTCAAAATGCATTGCTCTATTTGTTTTCAATTGACTTAGTCAACTAGGTTTAAAAACACTCAAAAGAAAAAAACCCCACAACTTTCTATCCTAATTCAACAGTCATTGTTATTTTAAATGGTTTAACCAATACTAGAATGAAATAAAAAAAGGGGAAAAAATGTAATGGAGGTGTTGCTTTGCTTTGCTCACCAAAAACAGCTCCTGAATAGCAAGACAGGTTCGTGCCACTGGAAATGTTGAGGAGCACAAGTTTCTCAGACAGCTGACTATCAGGGAACCAAGGCTTGCTTTGGAGGCAACCACAAAGACTGTGTGCAGACAAACACCTGAGAAGCATAGCCTTTAAGAAATTTTTTTATATCTTTTAAACTCTGCATCTAATACCGTTTTATATCCTTAAGAGCTATAAATGAAATTGCTGATTTTACACTAGTATCATCTTGATACTAGTATGGTCTTAATCAGTCATCATAATAGCACAACTTATTTTCAAGTATGGGCCCATTAAGTGGACAGAAAGATCCCAACCCATTCAGACCATTCAAACTGTGCCTTAAAACAACGTGGCTATGTGCTGGTTGTGCCATGGGGACTACTAAAACTAGAGATGTGCAGTTATTTTCTCAAAGGCTGCTCCTGTGAGTACACATGCTACTACCTCTGTGTACATGCAAGGTCATGGCAACAGCACCTTGTTTCTTTTGAGCACTCTTGTGAGCAATCTTGCTTGGAAACTCCCAGGCTCATTAAAGCTAAAGCATTCCAGCAACCCAAGCAGCCAGCCAGTTCTTCAAAGGAATCTCCCAGGTTTGGCATTACTTTTGTCCTTTGTCCAGGGACAGGATATTTGTTCCTTGAAACTGGAGCAACCAGCATAATTCAACAGTCAAACCAAGTCTCACTGCCTGGACTCCTTCCTGGCACCTCTGCCACCTGTTTCCATGCCAAGGCTAATCTGCTCCCTGCATGAGACATTCCAAAAACAAACTCCTTCCTGGCCTTTCCCCAAAGAGTCACTCACTCCTAAGCTTTCCCTGACCACTGGGGCACAAACAAAGCAGCAGAAATGAGACTCAGATCACCTCTCTCAAAGGGAGGCAGCATCTCCTACCACTTTGCACCACTAGTGCTATCCTGTGCTTTCTGCCATGGTTTTTGCTGCTTCACAAATATTTGTATGTGTATTTTATTTGTGGGTTTGTGGGGTTTTTTTGCTAATTGATGTTATTTTACCTTTTCCTTCCTTGGAATCTGTGGAAGACATCTGTGCCATTCTGCTGGTGTGGGCACCAACAAATCCATCCCTCGAGAGACAACCAATTAGTCACAGGGAGGTTTAAGTCTTGTCCCTTAAGGAAGGAGGTAATGTCATGATGGCAAAATCTGTCACCTTTGCCTGACCAACCTGAAGGGAGAAAGACTGTTACTGCATATCCAATCCATTCGTGTGACAGGGAAAATGATGCTGACTTACCTAGGGTAGAAAATGTAATAATCAGAAAATATTCAAAGAGAAATTGTCTCCAAGCAGTGCTAACGTTTTCAGGGGCAGCTCTCTCTTCCAGTGCCACAAATGAAAGAGGGTATCAGCAACTAATTGATGGGCAGTTATTTAATGAGTTAATCTCATTAGGACATTTGAACTCTTAGAAGAGACTCAACCCATTAGCTACGTGAGGGCTTTGAAATAAGCCTTTCAAAAGGACTATAAAATTATGTTAAAATGTGGTTAATACACTGTGGACTTAAGCAGGCTGTCTGGCAGGAGGAAGAGCAAGAGGTCATTGCTGGTGAGCTTCTCTGTAAGCCACAGCAGGTACCAGGCCTCAGTTACCCCCAAAGCCCATCAAGTAACATCACTAACAATTTGGATTCTTGTTTCTAAGGTTGACTTTGCTATTCTGTACAATTTAAACCTTGCTTTCCAATTTTGAATCCTATAGTTTTACTTGGGCTGGATAGTTAAATCTGGACTAGTCTTACTTTGTATATAAAACAAAATAAAGCCCACCCCACAATAATAGCTTTAAGTTAAAGTTACTTAACTTCACATTCTCCATAGTGATGGAATCCCTTCTAACCTTTTCTCTTTTTTTTTGAACTTGAATTTAATTAAAATAAATGCAGACTGTGATTAAATTAAGAACAGTAGAGCCTTGTCTAGAACAACAGCTTGTCATTCCTTTGATTTCAGTGGAATACCACAGCTTACACAGTTGTACCTTTGGAATTTACATTGTATAACTGGTTTCTGCTCTCTGTATTTACTTATATTAGCTTCAGTAGAATTATTCACATCACTGAAGTGAACAGTATTTGACCCTATAACATTAACTGAAAGGCTGTAATAGCAGAACCTAGAGAATATCTTCCAGTAATAATTAAAACTCAGGAATAATTTTTTTCCATCATCATATATCTCAATGAAATGTGGATACCTGACGCCTGATCATTCAGATCTGCTCCATGAAAATAGACAAGAAATGTCCACCACATAATTGCCAATGCCAATGGCATTTAGCCTAGGGTTTTAAAAGCAGTCATATGAAAGGTTCCAATTGTTTAGAGTATTGTAAAATGTAACTGTTAAGCAATGCATTTTCAAGAGTTTGGGGAACATTATTAAAGTTCATTTCCATGCTGCAGCTGCAGGAGTTGGAATTATGAAAGTGAAGAAGCTGTAAAATTGAAAAGGTCAGTAATGACATTCATCTATTCCAGCTGTCAAATCAAGGGAATGTTAACAAAACTAGTCTCTGGTAGAAAAGCTAATTGTCTACTTGTATTTTGGCTGCCCCAATACACATACTCTACTGTGGCTAATCTATAGGAGGGACCACATTGGAACAGTACATCAATTTTGAACAGACCTCTTGTAAACAAATAAACTTCATTTCCATAAATTAGCAAGCTTTAATGATTCTATAACCTAAATTGGTCTACAAAGCAGCCAGAAGTTTCAAGTTTAAAGAAAACAGTATGTGGATGAAGTTCTTACAATCCTGGAAACTGATTCCTCAGAGTGCTGGGAGTACAGGGCATATTTCAAATTTTACTTTAATGCAGTCCTGCAAGCAGCATTTCTAAAATGTCTCCTACCAAGGCATGTTTTATTATAACAACATATAGAAAAGTTTCTTTCAGAGACCAAATCTTTTATAGATGACCTGGATTTAATGATCCCACAGTGTGAAGAACCTTCCCTTCAACATTCCATTCCCACGAGGTGAGACAGTGCAAATGTAACACACCTAAACACAAATCACCAGTGGAGACTGAGTCTAAGAGCTTTGTTATTGAATGACAGAGCCCTGCCACATGCAGAAACAGCCCTCATCAAGAGCCAGTGAGACACTTGTGCTCTTTATGATGCACCAAATCCTGCGCTACTCAGAGAATCACACTCCTCAGCAACTGAGGCCGAAAGAAAGGGCCCCCAGATCTGTCACTCATTCAAGGGAATCCAGTGATTAATCTACACAATTTTATTGCAAGCCCCTCTGGCTGTTTTTCATCGCTCTCTGGTTTTATATTTTCACCCCAGATGCTGCAGCTGGTACCAGAGGTTTATGTGTACATCTTGAACTGCCACACATAGCTGACACTCCGTGTGAAGACAATATTCCCATAACACACATAGACACCACCTCAGATTTTGGCTTGTCCTGTGCTATATGACACAAACGTGACAGAAACAATCCAACATGACCTATGACAACATAACACCAGGTCAGTATGTAGCTTTCTGGGTAATGTTTTAAAAAACTTTCTATTATCTGACTTCCTTCCTATACAGGAGTATTGAGATAGATAGAAACAGTAGTGGCAATTCATGAAATATTCAGGTGTACAGTTGCAATTCTTTAATAAATGGAAGTGACCTTCAAAACAGACATCCCAAAGATTAAGAGAACTTCTCAAAAGATGGCATTTGTCACTAATCAATGACTTGAAGAACTTAGAATCTTCCTAGCAATGAATACAAAAAAAAAGACCTTTCAGAATTATACCACTTTGAAAGCAAATCATTCACAAAACCCACATAAAAGAACATTGATGAGCTAACAACACAACAGAACAAAGCATCAAACAAGGAGATTGAGAGGATAAATCCCCTTGTCCCTATCAGTACCTACATACATGCCTGGAGTGCTGGAAAGCCACCAGCACATCCCTCTGCTGGTTCCAGGGGGTGGACAATGCTATCCACATTAACTACATATCTTATATTGTGATGCTGCACGTCAAAATATTCATAACATTTAACAAATGGATTTCCTTGAACATAGTCACACAGGTATCTTGGCTCTAACTGGGTCACTGTATGGGAACAGATGTAATCTCAGCAGAATACTGTGGGAAATCTGGGCTGCATTAATGACTGATCCAATTATGCTGGAAATCTCTGGAAAACCCAGATTTATTAAGAACCAAGAGATAATTACAATGGACTTCTAGGGATGACCAGATGGGCAAGGCAGTCTCAAACTCTTTAAGGGCACAGGAGCTGAACAAGAGGTGCCTATGCCATTGCCTACGTAGTCGGAGAAATTCCCATTCTGATGATATGATGAAAAAGCTGGAGACTCACTGCAGACACTTGGAGGGGACTGAATCTAAACACATCCTAGCCCAGGGAGCAGCTGACATGCTGCAGTGAGGACAGGGTGACAGAGGAAAA